>NC_066293.1:8066214-8371249 GCF_905404315.1 Leptidea sinapis | reverse complement strand
CAATTCATTTTTATATATATAGATTATAGCTCTACGGCCTTACAAATAAAATTGACATAAAGTTATAACTAATCACAAACCAAGAATATGTAAAATGTTTACAAATAGACATATTGCTTACGAATGGTTTGTTCGGACGTATAACGTTTCCCGCGTTTATTTGCAAGGCAGCTTGTCATTCGGAAAACTTCAGAGTTATCATTATATTGACAGTGTTGTCAACGATATTGTAAACATTTTGCATTTTCTTTGTTTATTATCAGTTATAACTTTTTAGCAAGGCCGAAAGAATTTTAAATTATTTATATAACGCTTATTAATGAAATTGTATTGAAGTTTATCGGATCGCATTATCAATGATCAAGTCATCTCCGATCAGCTTCATTATTTGGTGTTACGTAGAGATGTGGGTTGTCTCTGCATCTTCTACCGTATTTATCACGGGGAGTGCTCAGAGGAGCTGTTGAGCTTGACACCTGAAGCCGTATTCCACCATCAGACATTACATAAAAATGCTAAATTCCACCCGAATGATGTTGACTTCTGGCAAACACACATTTTGCGAGCAATTTCTTTCCTCGTACAGTCATTGTATGGAATCAATTACCGGGTGTAGTTTTCCTGAACCGATACGACTTAGGGACCTTCGAGATTAGATTATACTCCTATTTCAAAGGTCGGCTATGACTCCCTTGACCCCTGGTGTTAGGTTGGTATAGGTATTCACGGGCTACTTTCCGCAAGTCGACGTCTGCTATGCGCCTATTTTGCGTCATAGGGTTGGGTTGCTAATCTTGCCATCCCAACTCCTCAAGGAAGTTACTCAAACCTCTGATGTCACCCATGATTTCGGGGAGAGTCCTCGGTGACCCGAGGTGTTTGGCGCGGTATGTGGCCACACTACGGCACTCCAGGATGAGGTGTGTGGCCGTTTCTTCTGTCTCCATGCAAGCCCTGCACAGGGGACTGTCAGTAACACCTATATTAAACAGATGCTTGTTAAAGGGGCCGTGACCCGTTATTACATGAGTTACCTTACGTAATCTTGATCGTGTGAGTTTCACCAGCTTGCGAGAGAGCCTCTGATCTATGCATGGTAGAGCCTCTTTTGTCTGTCTGCATCCACTCATCTCCGTCCAGTATTTATTATGAAGACCCCTGGTGTTTCGGATTTCCATTACGTCTGCGTCTTGCACATTTCCCCCCTCTTGTATAAAAGAATTGTAGGTATCTTTCTGTGGCCTGTTAGTGTGAGTGTAAGTGAATATTTTTTGACATTTTTCTTTTCATAAATGAGATCAGTAGTCATTAGTCAAGTTATAATATAAAAACCGCAAATAGGACCGACCGCACACGAAGATCTCCTTATATTTTTTTATTTATGTAAGAGAGCACAAACGGGCGTACGGGTCACCTGGTGTTAAGTGATCACTGCCTCCCACATTCTCTTGCAATAACAGAGGAATAACAGAAGCATTGCCGGCCTTTAAGGCGACACTAAATGCCAGCGACCTTGAGCGATATGAGATCACGGCTGCCGGCCCGCCATCTATGTAACAAAGCCAATATATTCAAAATTCTTGGGTGGAAAACAGTTTATATGCTTACAATCCTCGTTATTCGCTACTAATCTGAATAAATGAACCTACACAAAAAAGTACAAGATATAAGAATAACTTTTCTGAGAGAAATACCAAAAAAATGCGTCACGCCATGCCAAAACACTTGTTTAACTTCAAAGAAAAGTGGTAGTTCAAAAAGGCTCGGCAGTGTTAACTATAACCAACAGCAAGCAATAGCAACCTACAAATAAAAAAGGATATGTGAAACAGGATTAAGTAGTGTTCATAGCTCGAAATGCTTTACTTTCACCACAAAACTTGTCTAAAACCACCATGTTTGCGTGTTTTCTGCTTACTCTTCGCCTTAAGAAAAGTGTACGTGCTTTTTTATAAGGTGCCCATGTCGTATTATCCTGGAAACACCACCCAAGGAAGCTCCACAGCTTGGTTGTACGTGGAAAGAAGTTTAAAGAAGTCATTGTAAGAATGACGCTAGCCATCTAAAACAGCTGGTATTTTAAGAGCGGCAAATGCTCTGCGGTTGATTTCATTAATGCTGGCGTGAATGTAATGAGTAATATTATATTCACCGAAATTACGTAGTAACACACGATAACAAATAAAATTCCTGGTATTGTCCGAATAACATAAAATTTTCCGTAAATGTTAGTTTTAATATTGTTGTAGTCAGAGACAGAAATAGAGTCATTTTGAGAGGGATTAAGGAAAACTGTATATAGCTATTTCTTATGCATTGACTTACGGCCGTTCCCAATATACTATCTAAAGATAATGATAAATTACTACCTCCTACTGTCAGTAATTAGCTGTCAATAATCTGAAGCTGTCCCAATATACCGGATAAGTCATTCTTATAGCCTTATATTGGGACGCGTGAATTGCAATTTCCATACAAACTTCTATCGCTGGTATGCTATACGTCGTCCCATTGACGGCGTGTACGCATAAGTTGAGTTACCGTCGATAAATTTATTGGGACAGAAAAGTTAACTCCTAAATGATTCAATATTGGGAACGACCGTTAGAATATACTGTGTGTGACCAATTTTGTTTCGCCAAATTGTGCGTTAGTGGTGTAAAGGTTTTTTGGTTACTTGGTTCTTGTCTGGTTATGCGCAGGCCACGTATAATCAATCTAATATATACAATTCTCGTGTCACGGCGTACGTCACTGAACTCCTCCGAAACGGCTCGACCGATTTTCGTGAATCTTAGCGTGCATATCGGCTAGGGTGGAGAATCGGAAAAACATCTATTATTCATCTCCCTAAATGTTAAGGGTAGTCCACTCCTAATTTAATTTTTTAATTTTTAGATAATTTTTTATGATACAACATTAAAAAATACATACAACTCTAAATTTTCACCCGTCTACGATCAATACCTATCTTTGTATCGAGATTTTAATATTATTCTATTCCATCCACAGTTGCAAGATGGCAATCGAATATAATGATTATTGTAGTATGATAAATTTTATGTACGATATATTTGGTAGGTCTGAGAATGGGTCGTCATCTATTTTTTATATCCCAAATTTATTTTTTACTTCTTTATATAGCAATACAACGTTTGCTGGGTCGGCTAGTTGTTTAATATTATATTAAGTTGACTAAGTTGGTATATGATTTAAGAGATGGGCTGGGAGTTTCTTTTCCCCATGCCAAATCCAACGTTTTCCGGCAAACTTGACCAGATCGCCGGTCCGTCTTGTGGAGGGCCTACCAACACTGCGTCTTCCGGTACCTGGTCGCAATTCGAGGACTTAACTGCCCAACGGCCATCTGTCCGTCGAACCATGTCCCCTGCCAACTCCTACTTCAGCTTCGCTATCATTTGGGCTATGTCGGTAACTTTGTTTCTCGTACAGATCTCCTCATTTCTGATTCGATCTCGCAGGGAAACTCCGAGCATAGCCCTCTCCATTGCCCTCTGAGCGACCATGAGCTTTCTCATAAGGCCCATAGCTAGCGACCACGTCTGCGTACCGTAAGTCATCACTGGCAACACACACGTTGGTTGAATTTATATCATTACCATCTTATTTAGATTTATATGGTAACAGTATAGAGTATAGACCAGCTCCAACTTGGCAGTGTCTTTTATGTATGCCTAACTGACTCTATGGCTCATATAGGAAAAGCATGTTATTGGTGTGCCTTGTAAAAAGGCTTTAGAGTTCAGTGCAGGTCTGTTTTACTGCAACCAATATAATCTATTGTGTTAGCCACTGTTAACTATGGTTCACTGCTAAGATTGATTATTTTCATGGATCTTGTTACCTGACATATCTGAAGTGCTTGAACACTTGGTCTTCCCAAGGAGATGCTACGTTTACGCATTAAAGACCACATTCAGAGAGGATGTGTAATGGTTTCATCTACATGCTCTGCAGTCTTTGAAGCCTAATATTGAGAGGTGTTTGTTTAATCTGCAGTGCCCCGTTAGTGTCCTGGTTAGAATGCGTAAGTTTTCCCTAATTGGTCCTAGTGCCTCATGGGCAGCCTTCTTGTTGAAGGCTTGGATTAGAGTGTTGGAATGGGTTAAACCCGGAGTGTTGCTCCATAGTGTATTACACTCTTGTAAACATGATGTGTCAAGGATTGGTTTAATAACACTCCTAGGGACACCCACGGACTAGTAAAAAAACAAAGGACTCCGCGCCGTTATATTAGCAAGTGAAGCACCTTTATGCTAGTGTGTGTGCGGTTACGAGGTATACCAGATACACAATTTTTTCTCCCTTAAGTAATCATATATGGCTACAAATACTTTTATAGTATTGTTTTTAAACTTTTACACAACGCACAACGGCATTTAAAAATATTTTATTGCGACGCAAACTGATCTGTCACAGACGATGGCAAATCTCATAATGGCAGCCGATCCGCTTGTATTAGTGTAAGTGTATGCGTGGGTCTATGTATTTACACGTTTACCGGCTTGTTTTGGTGCCTCACTGTTATGTAAGGTGACACGGAGTCCTTCTTATTTTACTCGTCCGTGGGGACACCATAGAAAGGTTCAGGGCCAATTAAATTGCTTTTAGCACCAATTTTGGCAAGCAATGAAAAATATAGCTTGTCATGGCATTTTGTAGAGATGTATAAAAAATTTCTTGAATACAACTAAGTTTTATAAATAAAACGCACTTTACATAATTATCTCATGTCTGTTTAATTTTTATTCTTGTTTCTCTTCATTAATATTCGAAATATTCTTACTTATAACATAATATATATTATGCACTTTCTTACTTTAATTAGTCTAATAATGATATAATCAATTTGAACCCGCGAAATTTGTCTATCACAAAACAAATGATAAAACAGTAGTGTAACTCAGCGGTCTCCTTGAAATTTATACCTTTATTAACCAGTGGGAGGCTCCTTTGCAGAGGATGCCGGCTAGATTATGGGTACCACAACGGCGCCTATTTCTGCCGTGAAGCAGTAATGTGTAAGCAGTACTGTGTTTCGGTCTGAAGGGCGCCGTAGCTAGTGAAATTACTGGGCAAATGAGACTTAACATCTTATGTCTCAAGGTGACGAGCGCAATTGTAGTGCTGCTCCGAAATTTTGAGTTTTTCAATAATCCTGAGCGGCACTGCATTGTAATGGGCAGGGCGTATCAATTACCATCAGCTGAACATCCTGTTCGTCTCGTCTCTTATTATCATAAAAAAAAAACCTAAGTCTGGGCGGAGCGCTAGGGTTGGTACATACAAGAAGATTGACGGCGCGGCGCAGCTTATTTAACTCGGCGTGGTACTCAATAGTTTTGTCTTCCCAAGATTACTTAGCGGTCGTGTAAGCCATGTGTATGTGTGCGTGCGTCGAGTCTGTCGCTCTAGTATGATGTTAGAGTACTACTCGTGGTGGCTGGATGATCTTGTTACCAGGAGGTCTGCTTGATGTGGTTTTTATTATTATTATTTCCTTTAAAGTTAAAGTTATTATATATTTTATTTTATGAAATGCTCACATAATGCCTCTATTTATTTACGGTATGTGTGGATTGATGCATCTACTATACTCAATTACTATTGTGTTTATAAGTATTAATTTACTTTCATTTTCTCTATTTGACTTACTCGTGTAAGCCTTTCAGCTTTTGACATTTGAGTATTTTTGTTGCGTCACTTTGCATATATTGTAATTGTAATGATTTGTAAAACAATTAAAATGTAAATCTTGACTTAAAAGAGTGGCAATGAGTTTCTTGCTATTTCTTCTCATTAGCTCAACTCTTTACGAAGTAGCGGTAAATTCAATAAGAAACATTTTTTTTGACAGTCATAAGTGTCATTTCCGTGACCTACATGAATAAAGTGTTTTTGAATTTGAATTTACTGTTCTATGTCTGTATATCTACTGTATTATGTCTCTATTCCTATTACTACTAAGCTGGGTGTCTCGTGATCCATGAATTTTGGTTTTTTAGGTCTATATTTGAGGACATTTTTTTTATGGAAGAGTAGTTATAGTAGAGTAGAAGAGTAGTAAAAAATCCCCACCATATGGATGTGTGGTGGTGGTCCTCCACAGTGCGGTTTTCAAGGAGCTTTCTTCCTCGTACCACGAAGCTGTGGAATGAGCTTCCTGGTATCAGCTCGATTCATTTGACCGCGTGCAACGCAGAGCAGCTCGAATTGTCGGGGACACAGTGCTCTGTGAACGGCTGGATCACTTGGCGTTGCGTAGAGACGTCGCTTCATTGTGTGTCTTCTACCGCATTTATCACGGAGAGTGTTCCGAAGAGCTGTTTAACCTGATTCCTGCCGCCGAATTCCACCTTCGACACGCCACAAGTTAGGATATCATCCCCACGATCTGGATGTGTGGCGGTCCTCCACAGTGCGGTTTTCAAGGAGCTTTCTTCCACGTACTACAAAGGTGTGGAATGAACTTCCTTGTGCGGTGTTTCTGGGACGATACGACATGGGTACCTTCAAAAAAAGCGCGTACACCTTCCTTAAAGGCCGGCAACGCTCCTGTGATCACTTTACAACAGGTGACTCATACGCTCGTTTGTTCTCCTATTCCACAAAAAAAATGTATAAATTAAATATGTTGCATAATTCAAAAATATTATTTAAAAAGTATGTGTGGTAAAGGTTGCTGATATAGGTAAACTAATGACTTTCTAAATTTTAAATTATTTAAATTAAACATATCTATATTTTGTTACAGATCAGCAATGGAACTGAAGACGCCTAAAGCGAAGAAAAAATCACCCATTGACAGAGTTATGTCGTGGAAGAAATTGTTTCGCGCGCCAATCCTTATTCTCCTTCTACTCGGCTCGACAACCTGTGACAATGACAGTGACAGCGATGACTTTGACATTGACACAAACGTTACGCATATACGTCATCATGCGTTTAGGAACGCGAGTGGCATGGACCATAGAGACCGGAAGTTGTTAAGTGACATTAAGTATTTGAGACGTCATCTGAACAGAGAGATTGTTAATTTCGTGGTGCGCGATGTGCTTGTTGATGGTGAAATCGAAAATAGAATACATTTTAATGGTGTTACGGCGAAAGAGACATCTGTTGGCGAAAACGGGTAAGCTTTTATGTATAGTGTTTTATTATTTCGATGTACGCCTACGTTTCACAGGTCACATTTGTCATCTATTGGGGCACATTTGTATCTTTTGTTATAATCGCACTGAATGTTCTGCAGTCGCTGAATGATGAATGAATGATTAATATATCAAATGCGCCTTTATTTATATTTTCAAGGATTATCTTAAATGTTGTCGAACAATGTAGATAATAATAAACATTCATCAAAAAGGAATAAACAAGTAAACAGGTTGTTTATTTAAAAGCAAGTAAATTCATATTCGACCTTAGCTTGCGTGCCATTAGGTCTAAATTCCCTTACGCTGGTTCTATTACAATATTATATGCCGAATTTCTTGTCTAGATGTGTCGCGACAAAAAAACATCTGTAGAACTCTTCACGTCTTGATTACACTTTCGTATAGTTTTCATATATATATATATATATATATATATATATACACAAACTAGCCTTTGCCTACGGCTTCGCCCGCGTGAAGAAAGAAAAGGAACTGATATAAATATTAAGCCATTTCTTTCAATTCGACTGGTTTGTAAGTATCTAGTATTTTTTTTTACATGGACTCGCCGACAGTGACTAGGAATGTATAAATTTGAATTACTACTAATAATAAGGCAAATGTAATTCCTTTGAGGTTTTCGGGATAAAATGTAGCGTATGTCGTAATCCAAAGTATAAATGCATATTTAAGCCATCACTTTTTCAACTTTCAGTTCGGTTCAGCCCTTTTTCTGTGAAAGAGAAAAAAAAGTGCATTTATAATATTAGTATAATATAATATTGATACATTTTTACACTAATTATCTTACCCTCAAACTAAGCATAGCCTGTGTTATGTGTTGCAAGACAACGATTTATTTAATACGTACTTAAATATACAAAAATACATATAAACATCCATGACTCGGAAACAAACATCCATATTCATCATATAAATGGTACCACTTACTCTATACATATGTATCATAATTCTTTCCTAAACGCGACTTAACTTCGTTAAAAATCGAACTATTTAATAATGCTTGTTCTTTTAAAAATCTAAAACAGGATCAAACACTTGAACTGAACGTGAGGTGTATGTCTGTCAACACGCTTGCACAAATCGTTTAAACAATTGTACGCTTTACTGGTACGAGTATTAATAGAATGTGTGTTCAGAGTTTTAGTAATTAAATTTTTTTATGGAATAGGAGGACAAACGAGCGTACGGGTCACCTGGTGTTAAGTGATCACCGCCGCCCACATTCTCTTGCAACACCAGAGGAATCACAGGAGCGTTGCCGGCCTTTAAGGAAGGAGTATGTGCTTTTTTTGAAGCCTAAGGGCTCATTCCACAGCTTTGTAGTAAGTGTAAGAAAGCTCCTTGAAAACCGCACTGTGGAGGACCGGCACACATCCAGATGGTGGGGATGATATCCTAACTTGTGGCGTGTCGTGCGAAGGTGGAATTCGGCGGCAGGAATCAGGTTAAGCAGCTCTTTGAATTGTCAATTGAATTTATTCGAATAACCATAAACATATTTTAGATAGACTGTATTTAATTGAACTGACAAACGTTATTTTGCCTTATAAAGTAAATTACCCAGCGTACGAATTGTCATATTATGTAATAAAATGTCATTGACTGAATTATTTGTATTGCGGACCGTACTGTATTCGCTCTTACGATTAAGCTCGAATTGTCGGGGATCCAGTGCTCTGTGAACGGCTGGATCACTTGGCGTTGCGTAGGGTCGTCGCTTCATTGTGTGTCTTCTCCCGCATTTATCACGGGAAGTGTTCCTAAGAACTGTTTCACCTAATTCCTGCCGCCGAATTTCACCTTAACACGATCGTACAAAATAGGATATAATCACCACCACCTGGATGTGTGGCGTTCCTCCACAGAGGAGGAGCTTTCTTCCACGTACTAAAAAGCTGTGGAATGAGCTTCCTTGTGCGGTGTTTTCGGGACGATTCCGCCCGACGACGAAATGTGGGTACACCTTCATTAAAGGCTGGCAACGCTCCTGTGATTCCTCTAATGTTTGTAATGTGGAAGGCGGTGATCACTTAACACCAGATGACCCGTACGCTCGTTTGTCCTTGTCCTCCTTTTCCATAAAAAAGAAGTGTACTGAGTTTTTTGGCACCTGTCCACTCTGGACTAATTACACTAAAACTCCCACGACAGCATTATAGTTGAGTACAATAATATCTTCCGGTATCTCATGGGATTATTATTATTATTATTTTTATATAATACATTACTATTATTAAACATTACAATGTAGTACCGCTCAGGATTCTTAAAAACCCAAAAATTTTGAGTGGCATTACAATTGCGCTCGTCACATTGAGACATAAGATGTTAAGTCTCATTTGCCCAGTTATTTCACTAGCTACGGCGCCCTTCGGAGCGAAACACAATAATGCTTACACATTACTGCTTCACGGCAGAAACAGGCGCCGTTGTGGTACCCATAATCTAGCCGGCATCCTGTGGAAAGGAGCCACTGGTAAACGATATCGATATAGCCATATAGAGTTAACAGCGCTGTTCAGAGAAACTGGATTGCATATTTCCTGGCTAGATTTGTCAGGTGTTCGCATTGTTGGAAATGTGGCAGATATATTAATTATTAGTTTAATTTTTATAAGGTGATTGACTTTAGCCACATAGCTATTACTATACAGGGTGTCCCAAACTTATGGGACATGAAGGGAAAGTACCTTAAATATCGTAGATAGGGTATTTTACTGAAAGAAGATTTTATGTTATTTTTAAAAGTTAGTAATTCTGCATTCAAAGATTTTTTTTAGATATCGCTACTTTTCGAACGTCGTCGTCGGCAATAAATAACATTCTTGAAAATTTACTTAAACATTTTACGTTGTTCCTTTCTTTTAAAATACTATGTTACTTAAGAAGAGTTATTAGTTTTTGGCCATTCTTTTGATTGGCCTTATAAAAGTAGGGGTGTTTTTTTTACATCTATGTCGGTTCCGATTGCCAGACGAGGCAAGTAACTTTTAGAAAATCTTTGAATGCAGAATTACTAACTTTTAAAAATAACATTAGGTCTTCTTTCAGTAAAATACCCAATCTACGATATTTAAGGTACTTTCCCTTCATAGCCCATAACTTAGGGACACCCTGTATAGTAAATTATTATTATTAGAAATTGATTAATCTTAGATTAAGGATTGGTTTCCAACTAGATACCCCACTACCTGAGAACAATAGCTCTTTTATTACGGCAACTATTACATGCTTGTGTGCGTGGCATCTTAACACTCAATGGCATCTTTCAAATTTTGCAACATACACTTCGTGTTATTTTACATTGAAATTAATAAAATACAAAATACTTACTGATAATATGTGATCACAGTATTTTTTTGTCTTGTAGTATTCAAAGTTTTACTACACAACCCGGCATTTTAGTTTCAATTAAAAGCAAAGTTTAACAGAACATGTGGCACACAACGTCACACATTCTTCGAGACAGGCTCGAGTACGCCCACTTGAGCGTAGTATTAGTTGCCGCACTTTGCGACTACGCCGGCAGTTGGAGCGCAGCGGAGACCAATCCTTAATCTAAGCCTCTAGATTGTTTTACAGCCGTTTTCAATAACCTATCTATCCTTTGTTTAACTTACTAGCGGTAGACAAATCTATACTTTTACGTTTACTAACATTTCAATAACTTTTCGACAGATAGCATTAGACTATCGGCCGTTTTCAATAACGTATCTCTAGTTATGGATACATTGCTATCACCGTTTAATGACGAGATCTTATCAATCCATAGTTATGTCATGTTATATAGCTATGTCGATAGGTTATTGAAAAGTAAGTAAGCGTAAAAGGATAGATTTGTCTACCACTAGTAAGTTAAACTAAGGATAGATAGGTTATTGAATACGGCCGTAAAACTATATTGGACATAATTATAGATAGATAAGATCTTGTCATTAAACGGTGATAGCAATATATCCGTAACTCTCTAGTTAACAACGTATCTCTATACGTTATTGAAAATGGCCGTTAATAGCTTTTAGTTACATTTACTGAAATCATAGTATTTTCTTTCATTAACGCGAGTGTTACACATTTAAATAAAACACTTTTAAAGGATTAAAACGCGTGTAATTGTGACGGTTTTACATTATTTTTACTAAAATCATCCTAACTGCAAGCATTCTTCTGCTACACGTAACATAATACGCATATCTGACAGAAATGGCGTCGATCTAAACAAACACTCCAACTTTTTTTCTTCGTTGTTTACAGCCAGTACAGCAACACTGCTACCATTATCATGAAGTCAGCCGATTTCACCTAAATATCTCAGTTTTCGTAATTAAGCCGCGTAAGCGTGTACCCAAATATATAGTTTACATATAATTATGCTTGCACAATACCGGTTACTGAGGCACTGAATGAGACGTCTTAGGGCTGCCACGCGTAGCATTCTAACTAAATTATTTCACTGAATTTTTATGTTTGTTCCGAGTCATGGATGTTTAAATGTATTTATGTATGTTAATATGAATTTATGTATGTTTAAGTAAGTATATTGTATTAAATATATAATTGTCTCGTAACCCATAACACAGGCTATAGATGCTTAACTTATGGCAAGATGATTTGTGTAAAAAGTGTGTCAATATTATTATATCTTTAACACACCGAGGCATTATTGTGAAATAAATGCATTGGCTGGTTTTTTTTCATATAAACAGTGTGTCTGTACATCGTAAAAGTGAAGAGTTGCAGTTGGAATGAAATATATAAAAAAATTGTGATGTATGTTATTTTTAGTAGTTTTAGAATAAAAATTCAATGCAGTCCGTTTTTCAATCAAACATATCAATCTAATTATCTTTATTAATCGCATTTAAATAATAAAAAAAAAACAAATTCAGAAATGTATTTCGCAGCACCAGCTGATAGCATTTTAAAAGTTTTACAAGTAACATTGGCCCTTATTACGTAGGTACTATACGTTACATTACATTGCTTGCTGAAAAAGTCTACAATTTTTTTTTCTGCAACTCCAGAACTTAACACTATTCGTAAATTAGTTATCAGCAATATAGTTAGCCAGTTACGAGTGTGATAGGTTACTTTGCCCTGTTAGTTATAATATAGGTAATATATTTTATCTACACCCATGCTTTAAATCCTCTATTAAAGATTCTGAAACAGTTAGCTTATTGCCAACATTAAAACACTCAATGTTCTAATAACCATTACATCATCCAAAAGAGTGTTGTAATGTTGTACTGAATTTCATAACAACACTCCTATTTTTTTTTTCATTCCCTTCATGCTCAAAGAGTTTCAACAGACAGCCACATTCTTATTGCTCGATGCGTGGCATCTGTATGAATTTCAAAAAAAGAACATTTTCGTTTACGCGCGTTCCACACTACCAGAACGTCGCGCGCCGTAAAAAAAAAGTAGGTTATTCGAATTCCCGCCATTTTTCTTCGATATTTTTATTGTTTTGTTTACAAAAAATGAGCGATTAATTTCCAAAATACATAATATTCAAGTGAATTTTAATTATTGCAGTATACAAAATGTGAATTACTCCTAAAATAAATAATTATTTCATTAATACTTAGTTTATTTGTATATAATCAGCAATAGATGATATTAGGTTACTACTAGGACTGGTGTTTTAATGTTAGCAGTAAGCTAACTGTTTCAGAATCTTTTAGAGGATTCATATTTTGGGTGTAGATAAAGTCTTGTATGCAACTGTTGATAATTAGGTATTAAAACACTCATGCGATACTATTATCACATTCGTGTTTTAATACCCCTTATTACACAACAGTTGCGTAAATAACTATTAATTTCAGATTAGTTTATTTTATTTTATTATATAATTACTTAGCTTAGATTTAGATTTTTGTTATACTTAGTTGTATCAAATTAAAACACTTATTATTTGTTTCTAACTATCCGTTAAACAATTCTCAATTGATTATTGCATACTTGCTTCATAGCTTTTTTTTTCACCGGTTAAAGTTTTTAACTCACCTTTAGATTTGTAATAATGTATCGATAAGCGAAATTAGCATGTAGTGTTTAAATGATTTTGCATACCCTGTAGGTTTGCATACCATGGTTATAATTAGATCTCTAATGATGTTATTTAAATACAAGATATTTAAGGATTTATTATTTCATATGTAATATGACGACCCATAGCCTAATAGTTAGTGGCCCTGACTACTAAGCTAGAGGTCCCGGGTTCGAATCCCGGTAGGTGCAATAATTTATATGATGAATATGGATGTTTGTATCCGAGTCATGGATGTTTATATGTATTTATGTATGTTGAACTAAGTATATTCTATTAAATATATCGTTATCTTGTATCCATAGTACAGGCTATGCCTAGTTTGGGGCAAGATAATATGTGTAAAAGTGTGTCAATAATATCTATATTTATCTATAATATAATTTCGATACCAGATGAGTTGCAGTTTACTCGATAGAAAAAATATCTAAACATATACATAAATAATAAAGTAATCCCTTATTATGGGGTAAATAGATATATTTACGCCATACAAAGGGATTACACACATACCTCTTTATGTCACACAATAATTTTATCATACATTATACATACTTCAGCGTGAACGGTCATTAGATTTTAAATAATTCAAAGTTCATGAGCGATGTGGGACTCGAACCCGAGCCTATTGGGTACGGTCCGACAGCTGTTATCAACTGAACCAACGTTCCGAGTGACGTATCGATCGAAATTTTTGGTGTGTCTTGTTGAACTCTCAGGTTGTGGCTCCATCTACAGGATCTACTTTACAGTTGATAACCTGCTCAACCCTAATAATTGCATTTTTTTTTATATTAACTGGCTCCGTCGACTAAATGTCGACGATTCGGCCAACGTCAAGGTGGAGAGATTTTTTATTTTAATTTGGCTGATTGAAGTATATAAAGAGCTGATTAAAAAGGAAATGATCGGTTGATATAGCTGTGGTTTTTTTTGTGAACTGAAGAATGGGCAACAAGAGTTAGTACGGTTAGTTATAAACACCCATAATATTAACTACCTTGTTAGTATCTAAGTTTAAGGGAGAAATGTGTGAATGTAAGTGGGAATATGTGCCTAATAGAAGCGTAGAAAGTATGGAGGATAGCAATTACAATTTAATATTATTGCGGGAAATAAATTTGTAAAGATACTTTATGAAAGGGGAATGGCATAAAGTAATATTGCATATTAGATAATTGACATAATATATCACTCTTGCAAATCTAGACAGTTTATTTTTAAGTGATATCCCTATCTTCTGGGATTAAATATAAATTCATGGACGATGCGGGACTCGAAGTCTCGGGTTCCAATTGAGCCAACCGTTGGAGTGACGCATCGACGGAAATTTTGGTATTTCTTATTCAACTCTCAGGTTGTGGCCATGCTAGTTGTATTTGACAAACGCTTTTTATTAATCGGAGGCCTCTTTCCATAGGATACTGGCTAGATAGCACAGGTTACAGCGATGCCTTTTTTGGCCCAAAGTAGCAATATGCAAGCATTATTATGTGACGGTTTGAAGGACGAGGCATCTAATGAAATTACCGGGCTTCTTCACACGGGCGCTTTCTGCAACTCGACGTCATATGCGCCTATTTTGTGTGCAAGGGTGGTAGAGGCTATTCCAACCAGCCAAGCTCCTCTATGAAGTCACCCAACTTCTTAATGTCTCGGATGACTTCCCGAAGAGCGCCTGGGGACACCAGGTGCTTCGCCCTGTAGTTTGCCACCTCTCTGCATTCCAGCAGAACGTGAGCGGCTGTTTCCTCTGCCCCCAGGCAACCTCTGCATAGAGGGCTGTCCGTGACACCTATATTAAAAAGATGCCAAAGGGGGCAAAAATTACGGGGCTTATAAGAACATCTTATGTCACAAAATGACTACCGTAGTTACAATGCCACTCAGAATTTATTTATTTAAGAATTTTCATATATTTCAAAAACGCTAAGCTGCACCACATTACTTGTCTCATAAATTTTTAGGTACCTACATTACATTTTTTTATACAATTTTATACGAACTAATTCAGCTTTAGTAATAAACGAAGTTGCAAAGTACTATCGACAAAATTGAATCGTAACCCACCCTACTGCCACATAAATTAACTAAGTAACTGTTATCATATTATTAGACACTGACACTCCCCCAATTGTCAATTTTTTGTGCAAATATAAACCTGACGTCTTATGATTTTACAAGAATTTTCAGCATATTGGGTCTTGGATCAATTTTGTCGCTGGTACAAGAATACTAACGCAATTTTCGAAATGGTGAAGTATAAAGATATATTAAAATTAAGAGGGTGACAGCCCTATTTGTCGTTGGTCGAAGTATGCAGTGTCGTGTTGGCAACAGGTCACCGCATGAGTTATTTTTAATCTGTCAATTGTCGCCTTCTACGCGTGCATTGCAGTTCTACACATGTTGGTAAATATAATATCCGCCAATGCTGCTGTCACAGGAGGCCAAACTTATCAAATTTTATTTTATTATTATTAAAATGTCTCCCTGTATCTCATCTGTATCCAAAAATAAGGCCATATCTAATAATTTTGTAAGTAGAAGGTTACTTTGAAACCGCCGTAAATGATCCGAAAACCTTCATCTTTGGATGGATCAAAAGTATATTAACATGTAAATATACTTTCTATTTACATGATAATATGTATATTCATACTAGCTGACCCAGCAAACGTTGTATTGTCGATGTTAAAATCGCGATACAAAAGTAACTGTTGATCGTAGATGGGTGAAAATTTAAAGTTGTATGTATTTTTTAATGCTGACTCATAATCAAAGAAATAAAAAAACATGTCAAAAATATTAAACAAAAAATTTTCGTGAGATCGAGATGGGATGAAAAATAGTTGTTGTCCGATTCTCAGACCTATCCAATATGCACTCAAAATTTCATGAGAATCGGTCAAGCCATTTCGGAGAGTTCAAAGCTTAACACCATGACACGAGAATTTTATATATTAGATGTAAAACAAATATTATAAGACTAGAGCGTCATCAGTGTAAATGAAATCTAACTGGGCATCAATGTACCTCGTACTAGGATGAAGTGTCAACTAGATTTGCCTTTCGCGTACGAGACAAACTTTTCTATAATCCGGGCAAATTAAAAAGGAGTAAAACCACCATGGACGAGCTTGGCCGTTCTTCCGTTCTCAATTTTTATCAATATAGTAATTATTATTTTATTTTATTATTAAGAAAGACCAACAGTCTTAAATCAAAAATAATAATAAATTATAATTTAAAAGACCAAATACATATATGAGTTCTGTCTCTAGTTAGTGCTAACACGCAAAATAGAAAGTGAGGCATACATATTATTTAGTATTATAATGATAATAATTAATTTACATATTATTTCTAATATTGTGCAAGACTATATGCTGCTGCATAATTTTATCAATCTTTTGACAAAGGTAGTAATAAATAAAAGCTTATAATAATAGTTTTTTTTTTATGGAATAGGACGACAAACGAGCGTACGGGTCAATTATTGTTAAGTGATCACCGCCGCCCACAATCTCTTGCAACACCAGAGGAATCACAGGAGCATTGCCGGCCTTTAAGGAAGGTGTACGCGCTTTTTTTGAAGGTACCCATGTCGTATCGTCCCGGAAACACCGCACAAGGAAGCTCATTCCAGAGCTTTGTAGTACGTGGAAGAAAGCTCCTTGAAAACCGCACTGTGGAGGACCGCCACACATCCAGATGGTGAGGATGATATCCTAACTTGTGGCGTGTCGTGCGAAGGTGGAATTCGGCGGCAGGAATCAGGTTAAACAGCTCTTCGGAACACTCTCCGTGATAAATGCGGTAGAAGACACACAATGAAGCGACGTCTCTACGCAACGCCAAGTGATCCAGCCGTTCACAGAGCACTGTGTCCCCGACAATTCGAGCTGCTCTGCGTTGCACGCGGTCAAATGAATCGAGCTGATACTGGGGTGCACCAGACCAGAGATGACAGCAATACTCCATGTGTGGCCGGACCTGCGCTTTGTAGAGCGCTAGTATGTGGGCCGGCTTGAAGTATTGCCGTGCTCTATTAATGACGCCCAGTTTCTTTGAAGCCAATTTGGCTTTGCCTATAGCTAATATAATATAACGTATCACCATGTTTCTGTTTCTTAACATCATTTATATGAAACACTCAATTACTACTTAACTGTCAACCACGCAAAATTAATTACGATCACACAAGAAGGTCGCGAGTTAAGGTTTAAAACAGAAACTCTGCTGAAAAAGACACAAATATTGTTTCCGTCCTTTTCATTCTTAACAGTTTATGTATGTTGCGATCTCGTTCATGCACTTACTATTACTTGTTTGTCACATCCAGGTGTATACTTCATCCTTCATTTCGTTAAGACTTCTCTCTCGTCCAGACAGCTTATATAAACTATATAATACCACATAACTGTTCTATTAATATGTGCAGTTGTTCAAATCAATCAAATGATTATTTGCGAAGCTTCAGTTTGCCACGTATCCAAAAAAGATTAAGTTAAGGTGACACTAAATGCCAGCGACCTTGAGCGATATGAGATAACGGCTGCCGGCCCGCCATCTATGTAACAAAACCAATATTTTCAAAATTCTTGGGTGGAAAACAGTTTATATGCTTACAATCCTCGTTATTCACTACTAATCTGAATAAATGAACCTACACAAAAAAGTACAAGCTATAAGAATAACTTTTCAGAGAGAAGTACCAAAGAAATGCGTCACGCCATGCCAAAAAACTTGTTTAACTTCAAAGAAAAGTGGTAGTTCAAAAAGGCTCGGCAGAGTTAACTGTAACAAACAGAAAGCATTAGCAACCTACAAATTAGACTTAAGTATATATATAACAGGATTAAGTAGTGTTCATAGCTCGAAATGCTATACATTCACCACAAAACTTGTCTAAAAACACAATGGTAGTGTGTTTTCTGCTTACTCTTCGTCTTAAACGATATATTATTATAGAAAACGTGCACCACAGTAACTGCTCAAATTAACGGGAACCAAGTACCCACACGATCAATTGGCGTTGCGTAGAGAAGTCATTTCGTTGTGTCTTCTGCAACATTTCAGAGTATGCCAAAGAAATGTTTAACCTAATGAAGGCTTAGAACCGTTTTTAATTTAAAGTTTATTAATTATTAGCTGACCCGACAGACTTAAAATTGCCTGGAATTCGTCCATAATAATCCAAAACATCAAGAATTATTTCGTAAAAAATGCTCCCTGTTGTTATAACGAAATTGTTTCACACCGGAACTGTCAAACCTAGCGTCACTAAATTCTCTCATAGAAAATATGTCCATACAAAACAAATATTGGAAATAAAAATAATTATGGGACCAAAATCGAAATAAAAACTATCCTATCTCTCAAGTTGGACCAAACTGCACTCCATGAAGTAATCCCTAATAAAATCCATTCATTAGTTTAGGAGTCCATCGCGGACAAACAACGTGTCACCTAATTTATATAATATAATAAGATTTAAAACGTTTTGTTTCGATTAAATAACCTATTATTTCGTTAGTCGTTAATGTTATGAGTTTTCTTATAACCGGTTCAAATTATACCACAGAAGAAATAGTACGATAATCTAAACCGTTGATGCATATTTTGTGCAGTTTAATTAAGCAAATTTTGTGTAAATATCATGGAAATTGAAACTGTGCATTGATACATGACTCGGCTATCGAAAATCGTAGTCGTCGCTCGGTAAATCTTCCTCTAGTGTGAAGTGAAATTAATATACCTAACTAATGGTTACCAAGGCGTCAGGCATCGCAAATATGTCTGTCTCAGTGAGTCTTTCATCTTTGTGCTATTTGGTGTCGAGACACTTGGTCCGTGGTGCCGAGGCGCGAAGAATGTACAAAGTACTATCTACGCGCCACAATAGGGCTTCTGGTAACCCAAGCACTGCCAGCTATTTCGCTTAACCGATCAGCCTAGCTATCCAATGCGGAAATGCTGCCAGTATTCTTGTTACACTTCCACGTAATGATAGTTTTAATTTTATGTAATCAAAAGATTTTAAATAAAGTTATAAGAATTGTTTTGTTTGAATAAATACATACCAATAATAGATTCAGAAAGTCGATGACTCTTGTCATGATGATCTCATGGGACTCCTCTTGGTATAGGGGTAACCAAGGCGTCAGGGTTCTACAGTGACTGTACTGACAAGGGAATCTACATAGTTTTGTATTCCAAATAGTTTCTAGTTCTATTTCTGCGGCCACATTATCGCGATAAGGCGTTCCTTTATATACATATATAAAAATGTTTTTTATTTTATTTATTTAGGTACAATTTTAAGAAAACTTACAGTAACAAATATATAACAAATTTCTCAAATAAATTTTGAAGGCCAATTAGAAGAGTCCACGCTTACCAATTTGTCTCTTTATCTTTGGTTTTGCTATGCTAAAAAGTATGACCTTAATACTAATGTTTTGTAAATAAAAGTTTACTTCCGATAAGAGTTGAGCCGCGGCAACTATTTATGTCAAAATTTAACAGATAATTGCGGAACAATTAAACATTTATGTATCTGACCCAAGACCGTGGCCTGTTCGAAGGCCATTGAAAAAATTTGCATGAAATTGTATATACAAAGGTAATTAATTATACGATTGCCAAAATATCATATAATCTATTTAGTAATCGTATTTTTTCGGGTATTGATATCATATTTAAAATTGAAGGAACCACATCAATGCCGATGTGGCGTTCAGGTAGATTCTCTTGGGCGTCACGGGCTATCCTGCCTAAAATCGACAGGCCGTATCAGTCAGCCAGCATTAATGAAGTCATTCGCAGGGTATTTGTCGCTCATAATATACCAGCCGTTTTAGAGCCAAATGGTATTACCCGCTGCATTGGCAAGTGTCCTGATGGAATGACCCTGGTGGCTTGGTCACGGAGAAGGGCGCTGATGTGAGACGCGACTTGCGACGACACTCTGGCTCCTTCTCATGTCCAAGTTACATCAGATGGTATTTGGGCTGCTGCTTCGACTGCTGAAGACAAAAAGCGTCGCAAATATGTTTGTCTCAGTGAGTCTTTCATCTTTGTGCTATTTGATGTCGAGACAATTTGCCCGTGGAGCCCAGGGGCGCGAAGAATGTACAAAGTATAAGAATAAGAAGGTCCGCTAACTTTAAACAGCCGCTAAGGAGTGTTTTTTCTCATTCTGACTTAGATCAATAGAAGAAGACAGAGTGAGAATTAGCAATGATTTAAGTTAGCAGACTATTATGAATAAGGGGGTAACTCGTTATGCCTACTACTCGGTTTAGTTGAGTTAGTAAGTCTTTTTCGGGTGTTGTATATTATTACTTTTACAACATGTTCCCAGAAAATGTAACAAAACGAATGTGTTACGCAATTCCATAACATATACTATAACATATTATAACATAAATAACTTTCTTAGTAAATAAAATGCATTAAAACTTGGATAATTGTTACTGCATTTAATCACAATTTATCCAATCAACAGACGGCTGGATTAGATATAGGTATAAAACGCGTTATAGTCCTACCAAAGAAAAATATATGAAAGAGAAAATTTATTGAAGTAGGCGTTACTTTGCGAAAATCCATAATTATACAAATGATTTGAGTTTTCTTTAGTGTTGATTCCGCTAATATTTGTCTTTAAACAATTCGACACGTGTTTCGCCTCTACACGAGGCATCCTCAGGACGTGTTGTCTCGCCAAAATCTGGCACGAGACAAATATTGGCGGAATTAACACTAATGATAACTCAAATCATTTGTATAACTTTCTTAGTGATAACACACTTTGGGAAAGAAGCGATCGCCCTCAGGCTATTTAATTAATATTAGTTGAGTTGAGTTTTTTGCGCTCGTTCTTCTCACGTCTGACGCATACTTTGAAAAGGTTGTTGATTTTGACGTTCAATATGTGATTTGAATGGGTCCTTTAAAAGGCACAAAAAGCATTTATTTTCTCAATATTGATTCCTTTAGAATTCTTTTTGATGTCATTTCTAACACTACCACCGCTTCGGAAACAAATGGCGCTCTAAGAGAGTAACGGCGCATGAAAGCCTCCCAGCATTCTTTTTTCGCTCTTTTTAATAAAAATATACAATATTGTACTGCCATTGTTATTGCTGTAAAATAATCATAATATAGTCCCAGGCTGTCCGATCGCTTAGATATTCAGCTGTGGAGTAATAGGATTTACGACAGAGACATTTTTTTATAAAACATTTAAATTTATTTATAGATAATGAATGAACAGCGACTGGGACTTAATTATAAAAGTATATACATTTTCCCTTAAAGCTATTATGTATCTTATGATAAGAATTATATTAAGGATCGGTCTCCGCTGCGCTCTAACTAGACACCGCAGGCATATTCGCAACGATGTGTGACGTTGACGTGCCACATGTTCTGTTAAACTTTGCTAATAATTGAAACTAAAATGGCGGGTTACTTAGTAAAACTTTGTAAAAATAAAACTACAAGAAATAAGAAAGACACTGGGATCACATATCACCAGTAAGTAATTTGTATTTTATACAAATTATTTAAGTTCTCTTTAGTATTAGTTCCGCCAATATTTGTTTTCAAAACAATTGGACACGTGTTTCGCCTCTACACGAGGCATCCTCAGGACGTGTTGTCTCGCCAAAATCTGGCACGAGACTCAAGTTTGAAGTGTGTCGAGACAACACGTCCTGAGGATGCCCCGTGTAGAGGCGAAACACGTGTCCAATTGTTTTGAAAACAAATATTGGCGGAATTAACACTAAAGAGAACTTAAATCATTTGTATAATTATGGATTTCCGCAAAGTACCGCTTAATTCAATAAATTTTGTATTTTATGAATTTCAATGTAAAATAACATGTAGCGTGTGTTAAAAGATTCGAAAGATACCATTAAGTGTAAGAATGTAATGCACACAAGCATCTAATAGTTGCCGTAATAAATAAGCTTTTGTTCTTAGGTAATGCGGTATCTAGTTGGAGCGCAGCGAAGACCAATCCTTAATCTAAGGATAATGACCTTAAATGAAACATGACAGACGAATGTACGCCTTCCATTCGGTTAGGCACCTCGGGTACAGAACCTTTTAAAAGGAACCACAAGGCATAACTAGTATTCAAATCAAATCAAATCAAAATCAGTTTATTCACTTAGGTCACGGAAATGACACTTATGAATGTCAAAAAAAATTTTTTTTTTATTGAATCTACCGCTACTTCGTAAAGGGTTGAGCTAATGAGAAGAAGTAGCAAGAAACTCATTGCCACTCTTTTATATCAAGATCAATCTCGTTTATATTAACTTATAAATATAAATCGCCAAACAACTATGTAAGTTTTTACTTAAATGCAACCGACCTTCTTGATATTCACGTAAAAGTGAACTATCTCTTGTAAAGGTGAAATTATTGAATGGCGAAACACAAGGCCGGAGTCAGCTGGTTTGAGAGCAAGGTGCAGCCCTTGCAATAGGGCTGTCACGTTCATACATTTTAAATTTAAATAAAATGCATTAAAACTTAAATAATTGTTACTGCATTTAATCACTATTTATCCAATCAACTGACGGCTGGATATATACATGTTCAATATCACGTATAGATATAAAAGAAAAGCATATGAAAGAGAATTTGTCTTTAGTCAAGGAATTTGATTCGCGTTTCGCCTTAAGCCTAAATTGCTGATGACAATTGATAATACTAAGGGCTATCTTTACTTGCAATGCTAAACGAATACAAACTTTAAGATATTTCCATAATTCAAGAAATTAGTCAGCGAAAACGTACGCGAATCAAATTCCTTAACTGTACTTTTATAAAACCACGATATAAGTGAAGCTTATACGAAATAACACATTAATCAGTATAATAATAATTTTTTATTTGCGAAAAACTGCCAACAAATTTTTTACAAGTACATACTTACAATAGATATGAAAAATTAACATTATATTTAAAAAAAGAAAAAATAACAATACAAATGTTAAAAAAAAAATAAAGAAAGGGATATTAATACTTTTAAACATGGAAGGATTATTTAATAACTAGAATTACAACAAACGAGGCAGCAGCGCGATTCGCAAAAAGGAAAGTTCTCAGCAAACGTTAGGACGTATTTTCCTAACACTGATATTATGAACTTCCTATATTTTTAATAATACTAATCTTAATATATATAAATCTCGTGTCACAATGTTTGTCCTCAATGGACTCCTAAACTAATGAACGGATTTCAATGGGGATTACTTCATTGAGTGCAGTTTATTCCAACTTAAGAGATAGGATAGTTTTTATTTCGATTTGGGACCCATAATTATTTTTATTTCCAATATTTTTTTGTTTGGACATATTTTCTGTGAGAGTATTTTTGACGCGCGGTTTGACAGTTCTGCTGTGAAACAATTTCATTATAACAACAAGGAGCATATTATTATGTTACAATGAAAAATTATTGACAAATTCATCAAAAACGGTATTTAATTTATTATGTACAGTTCAACGTCTGTCTGTTCAGCTAGTAAAAATATAAATATCTAATATTGTGCTTTACTTATTCATAAAATAAATTTTTTATGTAATAAAACCCATGCACCCTATCGGAACTAAAACTAGAGCTTAAATCTGGCGTACTACTACTCATCCAACCTGTCATGAAGCTCCGTGGCCGCCTGAAATACGACATCCGACAGATGAAAAAAATTGAGGCAATGTAATCAAAGTTTCAATTTAAAATTTAAATAGTTATAGTTGTAACGCTTATGTAGTAGGTACTAGTACTAGGATAGTACTAGCACATATAAAAATTCTAGAAATATTCTAGATTTGGTAGAATAATATTGGTACCAAAGCGTTCTTGTCGTTGTAATGTCGTTGATGAGCGACTACGTTCCAGTTCGGTTCAGTTAACGTTCTAGGGAAATGATAGAAGAATACGAATCTAGATCAGAACATGAATAGGATCTGAAAAGAACGTCAACGATTTTGAAATTACGAGAATAACTCCGCTGCTGGCTCCACGATTGCAGACTAACAAATGTTATGGGTATTTACGATATTTATTGTAAAATTTGGGTGGGATCCCGTTTGTGATGATTTGACTACGGAACCCTGAAAAAAAAAATCTGTAGATAGTGGTTCCTAATCTATAGCGGTTTTGTATGAAAATTTGATGAATTCTTGCAATTATTCATACAAACAACAATACATAGACTCTGGTATTCTAAACTGACTCCTTTTGAGGTCGGTTAAAAATACGACAATTTCTTGCACTGTAATAACACATTTGTTCTAGTTGTTTGTACGTTCTTAGACAACGTCTACTATTTTGTATTATATATGTGTGTCTGGTGACAGCCCTAGTTGAGTAGTCAAGAGTATAATTGCGATGAAAAGACTCACGACAGCTCATATCGTAGATTTATAGGGATGCGCACAGACGAGAAATATTTGTGTGGATACGCTTGTATTTTTTTATTATTACCGGACTGTTTAATTCCTGGAATTGTATATCTTTTATATAAGCGGGGGCAATCGGGTAGGGTAAAACGGAAGCTTATGGAATGGAGAGTGAGGCAACCGCCCATGGACATACGCAACAACAGGTGTCAAGAGATGCGTTTCTGGTCTTTAAAGGTAAGAGGTATGCTCTTTTCTTAAACATCCTTAAGTCGTATCGGTCGTATCTTTATGCAATTGTAATCTATTATACAATTTTTTTTATTAACCAATACATATAAGAGGACTCTTATGTTATGGACATAACCTGTACCTTCAAGCAAACGTATTCTTCTTTTAACTTACCTACAGTTGCAGGATATTTTATATAAATAGAGTATTACTTCAAAGGCCACTATCGTATCACTTGACCTTTGCGGATTTTAGGAGGTAGCGGTTTTTTATTTTTCATCCTGTGAGCAATTGTCCGTGTGCTCCCTTTAATATAAAAAAAAATTAAAATACATTTAAATAGAAGAAGAAAGGAAGTTTAATTTCAATGCGGGATTAATAATATGTACTTTTTTTCATATAATGATAAATGTAAAATATTATAAAAAATGTAAACATGTTTTGATATCTATTATCGATTTTAATTGAGTTTCTTAAAAAAAATTACTTCGGATCACAATTATATAAATGAATGTTCCAAGATTTTACAGAACCTTGAGCCGAAGCGTTACTCAAGAGGATCAAGCACTCACTGTAAGGGACAGCTTATAGTATCTTCGTTCGAAAGTACTGATTGAGATGAATAATTAAATAGTTCAGCACTAATGCTTACATGTTTGAGGTACATAATAGTTCGCAAAACATGAAAATGCACTGGGGTGACCGGTAAGAATGTGTTTTCTTTGTTTTGTTTGTTACTTTTCATCTAATATGATAAAATGTAGTTAAAAAGAGTGCTTACAACTACAAAAATACCAGAAATACGCATAGTCAGCTGCAGGCGACCGATAGATTTGCTTAGATTGCAATTACAAAAAAAAAATCCTTCCATCTGAATGTGCTGTGCAGCATGCAATCATTCATAGTACAGTTTGGAGGCTTAGGTAGGGCACAACCAAAATTTAAAATAAATATTCTAAAGCAATGTATAATACAATGTGCTCTTTACATAATACCATAAAAATTCATAAATAATTTCAATAGTTCCTTGGCTTAAGTCCAATAGATACTCTGCCAAGTCTTATTGTAGTGTCTGTTACTGCGGAAATAAACACTCATAAACAGTTACATAATTCAATTCTCAATTACCTAGTCAAAAATACATTAAATACTGTGATTGTTTAATGTAATTAATTGTTACTAGATCATAGAAGAAATTAATTAATATCGTAGCAACTTTATTGTAACGATTATACGATGAAATAAGATTGTATGTTAAAATTGAACTCAACTGTAGATAAAAGCATTAGGAAGGAACGACCCAGGCGGTTGGTGGACCTTCCACAAGTAGGTTGTACTATAAAGGGGCCAGGTTAAGATTACCAACATTTACATAGCTAGCTTGGAACAATTATTGCAAGTAGAAGAAGCTGCGACAATAGAGGGACATAATTCCTGTCTACCTCTATGGGATCTTAGGCAGTGTTTCCAGGGTTATACGACAGGAGCCGTAAATAAAAGCATATGTTACCAGTTACACCACACCAGCAACACTCCTATAGTTTTTCAACTGTTGCAAGAAAGTGTGAGTGATAGCAAAATGCTGCAAGCAAGTTTAAAATCTGGTTTATTTACGAGGCATATTGATTGTTTTTGGAATTTGTTTTTTCGATATATTAGGGTCACCTATAGATTGCTGTGTAAAGTTGTAAAGAATGCTGCATGATGGCAGAACAATGCTTAATCTGTGCGTAACAAAAATTAAAAAATGCTCCCCGAGCGTAATCGTTCTATATAATTCAATATGGAGATTTTTTATTATTAAATTTGATTGAATTTCTTTTAATAACATCTTAAAAAAAAAACACAAAGAACTAATTGCTTGTGCTTTTCGTAATAATCTTATCTTGTCTATCTGTTTATATTTTTAAGGTGACGTTAATATAAAGGGCATGTCCATATTAAGTATGTCAGAACATAAAAGAAGCCGGTCAGTGAGCGATGTATTGTGACGAATGTCGTCAGCACAGAGTACTGCGATTTCCAGAGACTTCATGTGAATTTTATTCATTTTTTTATGGCTGAAGTTTTACTGTCCATTTAAAGGTCTCTGAATTTATAGCAAATATATTACTAGAGTCACACATGAGCCGTACGTTTTGTCGTCAGATCAAAGCGATAAAAACGCGTCTTAATTGATTCGCAAATATTACCGCACGAAAGTGATAATTATTGCGCAAATACAACAGAAAAAACAAAAAGACAACCTGTATAGCCGAGTGGCTAGCGATCCTACCTACTAAGCTAGAGGTCCCGGGTTCGAATCCCGGTAGGTGCAAGCATTTATATGATGAATATAGATGTTTGTTTCCGAGCCATAGATGTTTAAACGTATTTATGCACGTTTATATGAATATATGTATGTTTAAGTAAGTATATTGCATCTGATCATATCAGCTGATGGTAATTGATACGCCCTGCCCTAATTGTAATCAATTTGACGACCTGTATAGCCGAGTGGTTAGCGATCCTACCTACTAAGCTAGAGGTCCCGGGTTCGAATACCGGTAGGTGCAAGCATTTATATGATGAATATGGATGTTTGTTTCCGAGTCATGGATGTTTAAATGTATTTATGTATGTTTAAGTAAGTATATTGTATTAAATATATCATTGTCTTGTAACCCATAACACAGGCTATATATGCTTAACTTGGGGCAAGATAATTTGTGTAAAAAGTGTGTAAATATTATTATAAATACGATGCGATGAGCGATGGTGATGAAGAGCACTGTATCACTGACACTATGTCACTTTTGGTGTCCAAGGGTGCACAAAATGTACCCACAATGTCCACTACGTGATCATCGGCACTATGTGTCTTATTGCGTGATTTTATTTTTATTTATTTATTTAGATAGTTACACCAACAACACATCATTATAAAATTAAAATTTTAGCAAGTACGCAAGGGATCGTACAATACGACATGTCCTTACAGGTGTAAACAACATTTACAATAGTGCGAAAAGAATAACAAAATAGAACAATTAAAATAAAAGAATTGAAGAGTTAAACAAAAATGATGATATTAAATGACTTAAATACATTTCTACTTTAAAAAAAGAGATTTATAAAATTTATAACTACACAACAGTACATTAATTTATTTCTCATATTTAACTTACATAACTAAGATCTTAATATTTTAATGCAGTCGGTTTTTAATTTATTGATATTAGTCATATGAAAAATATCTATATTACCATTTTTCGCAGTGATATCGTTATCGCTCATAATTCTGTTTAAGGGGGCGTTTTCACCTATATTAGTTCTGCTGTATGTTGGGGTGAAAATATTTTGTGATGCGTTTAATAACACGGGTTTCCAAGTAGGTGGCAGAGCCCAACCAAAAATTACGTCGACGGTCGATTTCTATGGCTTCCAGAAGCTTGCGAGACACAAAGTTTTTTAAAGATAAAGATACCACCGAATGGTCCTAAACTAGTCGTTACCCACACCGATAAAACGTGAGTGGAGCCGTATTACTAAATAAAATAATATTTATAATAAGTTTTTAATTTAAGTATGTAATTTAGTATGGGAATGAAATGTTTTTTTTTGTTTGTTTTAATTTAGAAACGTCTTTATCATATAAGCCGCAAATAGAGGTCCAGTATTCAAATCAGACACTAATAAGCTAATTAATAAAAATAATCTGACACAGAATATTTCCTTCTCATTCATTTTCAAAATTTTGTATCAATTGGTTCATTTTTGCAAAATCAAATTGCCGATAGCGAAACCTTGATTTTTGAGTTTCACGATTTTCAGTCGGAGCTGCAGTTGTCTTTAACACACTAACGATTGTCCCGACTGTGTTAGCGCGATTAAATCTGAAATCTTATGCGAAAGCTCATGGCTGCTCGGAGGGCAATGGAGAAGGTTATATAAATTATAGTCAGACGGATGATATAGTGTTGGTAGGACCCCCCACAAGATGGACGATCTGGTCAAGGTCGCTGGAGTAGGTTGGATGAGGGCAGCGCAGGACAGCTGATCGTCGTCAGTGATGACAAACGGAACGCAGACGTGGTCGCTAACTATGTACCTGCTATGAAGCTCACTGTCGCTCAGAGGGCAATAAATATGGCTATGCTCGGAGTTTCCTTACGAGATGGAATCAGAAATGAGATCCGTAGGAGAACCAAAGGCACCGACATAGCCAAAATGGTTGCGAAACTGAAGTGGAGGTGGGCAGGGCACATACCTCGACGGACATATGGCGGTTGGGGCAATAAAGTCCTCGAATGGCGACAACGTACTGGAAGACATAGTGTTGGTAGGCCCCCCACAAGATGAACCGACGATCTGGTCAAGATCACCGGAATAGGTTGGATGAAGGTAGCGCAGGACGGATCTTTGTCCAGCAGTTGACGACTTTCGGTTGAAATGATGATGATGAAAAGACTTTTAGCTAATGTTTCCTCTTAAACAGTATAACCTGTGTAATGTATCACTTCGCGTCTACTAATGAAAGAATGCATTTTCTATTAATTTGACATTGAGAGGGTTAATTGATTTGGTAGCGAAAAGCAGCTGACCAATTTATACAGCGTTTGATATTTGCCGTCGCCTGGCGATCGAGCTCAATAAATAGTAGACACAGATATTACATATTGTCTACTACCCTGTTATGATATCTCTGGGCCTGACGTCGATGACGTCAGGCAGATCGCTTTGGTACGGTGTGCAAAACAAGCACCACTAGGATATTATCTATATATATATAAAAATGAATTGCTGTTCGTTAGTCTCGCTAAAACTCCAGAACGGCTGGACGGATTTGGCTAATTTTGGTCTTGAATTATTTGTGGAAGTCCAGAGAATGTTTAAAAGGTGAATTAATATGAAAATTTTCGGAATTAAATAAAAATAACAATTTTGTTTTTCCTTTCATGTGTACCCCAGTGTAGTTCAGAAACCAAATTGAAAGAATAGTTTAAAATGAATAACTAATTAGATTCTTTGTATCTTTCTAACTTTATCAGGAGGTAAAAAACAAACTAAATTTAAGCTACCTATAGTTGGTAGATTAACTGCAGTGAATGCATATGATTGCAATACAACGTTTGCTGGGTCAGCTAGTTATTAATAAACTAGCTGACCTTGTATTGCCATATAAAGAAATAATAAAAATATTTATAAAATTAAAAATTTTCGGGTATAATAAATTGTTAAATATATCATTCATAAAATATATCGTACTACAATAATCATTATATTCGATTGCCATCTTGCAACTCTTATGCGTATCTGTGCTTCGAATAGAAAAATATTAAAATCGCGATACAAAAATAAGTGTTGATCGTAGACGGGTGAAAATTTGAAGTTGTATGTATTTTTCAATTCTGAATCATCTATCTATTTATATATATATGAATTGCTGTTCGTTAGTCTCGCTAAAACTCGAGAACGGCTGCTTCGATTTGGGATATTTTGGTCTTGAATTCTTTGTGGAAGTCAAGAGATGGTTTAAAAGGTGAAAATGCACGGAATTAAATAAAAACAACGATTTTGATTTTTCATTGATGTGTCCCCCGTCGCTCAGAAATCAAATTAAAATAATAGTTGCCGTCGCCTGTCGAGCGATCTCAATAAATAGTAGACACGCCCACACATCTATATGTAACACGGCCAAACCCGATTTTAAAACCAACTAGTTTTCCTAGACCAAATCAGTTCATCCTTTAGGTAAAACGATAAACCAGTACAGATTAGGTTAAACTGGTTTCTCCTATCGGCCTTAGGCCCGTTCAGTCTAGACTGAACTAGTTTTTTATTTTTTATGGAAAAGGAGGACCGTTTCTGATGTAAAGTGATCACGTCTGTCGATTATAAGGTGAAATTTAAATATAATATGAAAACCAGGTTGCCCATGACATTATGTATTACAGAATAACTTGTTTCACCTTTTTGAAATGATAATTTCTTATGGAAGGGTAAACCGCTTAGTAACGTAACGCGTTACGGCGCCAGTCTGTCTGGCTTCCCTTTCTCTCACGTATACGGCAGCAGTAGGCAGGCTCCTTCTCCTCTCTCACTCTAACCAATTGTTACTTTTATAGGATTCATTAATAATGATACTAATAAGGTTCATAGATTAAATTCAAATGTACATAATATTATTCAGAATTAAAATATATTTTATAATCAATGAAATAATTTATTAATAAATAACCGTTCCTTACATTATCTATCACATTAATATACATAAAATGTATGTAATAAACTAAACTTTTCTCAAGTTAAACAAGCTCAATTTTAAATAGTTCAACTTAGAGTAGTATCGGGCGTATGGGGCGCACACGTTTCTTTTCTTATTTATAATTACCCGACAAGCAATTAATTCCCTGTGATTCTATGCAAAAAATAAAGTGATATTTTTAAATTGTCAACGCAAAGATTGTCTGTCTACATCTCACCTGTCATCGCTAATCTACGGTATTGTCTATGGCCGTCCGCGCAAACAAAACGTTTGACAGCTCAGCGAACGTTTTGTGTCGCGACTCATAAATTATCTGTGCCGCGCCGTGTTAGCGCGGGAAAGGGAAATGACAGTTTGCTGTAATGTTTTCTTAATTCTTTATTGAGAAGATGGCGTTCTCACATCATTTAACGTATCCCAGAGTTTATTTAATTGCGGTTATGAGCAAAATCCGTAATAAAAACGTGTGATTCCGGTATTTTTTTTATATTGCAGCCTTTTGACAACTGGTACTTAATGTAAAGGCTTGCTATACACAATAATCTTGAGACCTGAGATTAATGTTGGTCTCCGCTGCGCTCCAACTAGACCGTCCTACCTCACAACAATAGCTTTTTTATTACAGCAACTTAATATTGTAATGTGATTTGGCTATTTGTAATAATGTTTGTTGAGTGGCATCTTGACACTCAATGGCATCTTTCAAATTTTGTAACTTAAGGCGACACTAAATGCCAGCGACCTTGAACGATATGAGTTCACCGCTGCCGGCCCGCCATCTATGTAACAAAGCCAAATTTTCAAAATTCTTGCGTGGAAAACAGTTTATATGCTTACAATCCTCGTTATTCACTACTAATCTGAATAAATGAACCTACACAAAAAAGTACAAGCTATAAGAATAACTTTTCTGAGAGAAGTACCAAAAAATGCGTCACGCCATGCCAAAAAACTTGTTTAACTTCAAAGAAAAGTGGTAGTTGAAAAAGGCTCGGCAGTGTTAACTATAACCAACAGCAAGCATTAGCAACCTACAAATAAGATTTAAGGATATGTGTAACAGGATTAAATAGTGTTCATAGCTCGAAATGCTATACTTTCACCACAAGACTTGTCTAAAAACATCATGTTTATGTGTTTTCTGCTTACTCTTCGTCTTAAATATGCTTCGTGTTATTTTACATTGAAATAAATAAAATACATAATTTTACTGATGATATGTGATCGCATTGTCTTTCTTATTACTTGTATTATTATTTTTACAAAGTTCTACTAGGCAACCCGGCATTAGTTAAAATTTTTAGTTTAGCAGAACATGTGGCACGTTAACGTCACACATTGTTCGAGACTGGCTCGAGTACGCTTGGGCCCACTTGGGCATAGTATTAGTTGCCGCGCTTTGCGAATACGCCTGCGATATCGAGTTGGATTGCAGCGGAGACCAATCCTTAACTCCTTGAGACGTTTTAATATGTCTAATATATATTCTAATCTTCATAGTACTATCTATATCTTCTGTGGAAAACACCATAATAATTTAGGTAATGTCACAAGTGTTAAGAAAATGAATGATGAAAAATATTTTTATTTACGTAAACTTACAAAAAGCATCTGTAAATAGTCATAAAATTTAGTATTTTCTTTCATTAACGCGAGTGTTACACATTTAAATAAAACACTTTTAAAGGATTAAAACGCGTGTAATTGTATCGGTTTTACATTAGATTTGTGCGTAAAAGTTACATTTTTATTTTAGTTAACACGACGTTTCAAGACCTTTCCAGATCTCGTTTTCAGGGGGACTGCAGATGAAGTGAGTCAAAGATTTTTCTTTTCTTTTCTAACTACACATACCAAAAAACAAGAGGATACTGTCACTAAATTTTGCCAAAAACCATCCGTGTACAGCAAATACCACCTCCGAGGAAATAAATGGCGCTAAACTTCATAATGACAACTATGACATATACTATCTTTGACTCAGAACGGCTGGACCGATTTGGCTAATATTGGTTTTGAATTATTTGTGGAAGTCCAGAGAAGGTTTAAAAGGTGAATAAATAGGAAAATGCTGCTAAATTAAATAAAAACAACAAATTTGTTTTTCCTTTGATGTGTCCATACATAATTTCTATGAGAGAATTTATTGACGGACGGTTTGACAGTTCTGCTGTGAAACAATTTCATTAAGACAGCAGGGGCATATTTTACGAAGTAATTTTTGATGTTATGATATATTATTGACAAATTCATAAAAAACATTATTTTATTTATTATATACAGAACAACGTCTGTCGGGTCAACTAGTCTATATATATAAAAATGAATTGCTGTTCGTTAGTCTCGCTAAAACTCGAGAACTACTGGACCAATTTGGCAAATTTTGGTCTTGAATTATTTGTGGAAATCCAGAGAAGGTTTAAAAGGTGAATAAATATGAAAACTTTCGGAATTAAAAAAAAACAACAATTTTGTTTTTCCTTTGATTTGTCCCCTGTCGTTCAGAAATCAAATTGAATGAATAGTTTAAAATGAATAACTTATTAGAATCTTTGCATCTTTCTAACTTTCTCAGGAGGTAAAAAACAAACTAAATTTTAGCTACCTATAGTTGGTAGATTAACTACAGTTGTTAACTATGATGGCAATACAACGTTTGCTGGGTTATCTAGTCCTCAAAATAAGCCTTAATATTATAGTAACCTTTTGAGTATGAGTATGTATTAACTAATTTTAACGGTAATGATCAATGCTAAGATTAATAATTATATAATAATATACTGACATGTGGGAAGTTGATTCAACAATAACTGTCCCAATAGTCGTTTCCTTAAACGGTCTCATAGCAAAGAGCCTCGACCATCATCTCAAGAGGCTTTCGCTTAATAACTGGATAAAGGGTCAGTTACAGAAAGCAGCTGTTTTGGGAACGGCACGCATCGTGCGGAAGTTCCTCAGTCTGTTGCCCTAACCACCGGCGGAATTGTCGTGGACTTGCCACAAGTTAAGCATAATATATAGCCTGTGTTATTGGTTACAAGACAATGATATTATATTTAATACAATATACTTACTTAAACATACATAAATTCAAATAAACATACATAAATACTTAAACATCCATGACTCGGAAACAAACATCTATATTCATCATACTAGCTGACCCGGCAAACGTTGTTTTGCCATATAAAGTATAATTCACGCGATAGTTTTATAAGTAATAAAATATTGCCTATATTATAGCCTGTACATCATTTTGTTCTATTGTCAATAGTTTTTGCAGCGCACGCAAAAATAGGTTTTCGATTTTACACCCTGTGTTACAAAATAGCAATTTTATTACGGATCCCTAATTTTGAAAAAAAAAACATAGCCTATAGCCTTCCTCGATAAATGGACTACCCAACACTGAAAGAATTATTCAAATCGGACCAGTAGTACCAGAGATTAGCGCGTTCAAACAAACAAACACTGCAGCTTTATAATATTAGTATAGATAAATGCTTGCACCTACCGGGATTCGAACCCGGGGACAACTAGCTTAGTAGGTAGGATCGCTAACCACTCGGCTATACAGGTCGTCAAACTTTATTTTCTTATTAAACTACATTTTCTTATTATACATGCTGTTCGACTATAAAAGACATACACAGATACAAATAATTAATATAATTACTTTGTGATATTAACAACTTTTACATCTTGATAATAGGGAACGAGACGAGCAGAACTTTCAACGGATAGTAACTGATACGCCCTGCCCATTACAATGCAGTGCCGCTCAGGATTCTTGAAAAAATCGAAAATTCTGAGCGACACTACAACTGCGCTCGTTACCTTCAGACCGGAACACAGTAATGGTGTTTCACGGCAGAAATAGGCGCCGTTGTGGTACACATAATCTAGCCGGCATCCTGTGCAAAGGAGCCTCCTACTGGTAAAGTAAGAAATTATTCTTTTTAATATTTTTACACAAAAGAGGTGAAAACTAGGAGATGAGATATGTAAAGGAAATTCGGCGGGGAACTTCGGGGGTTTTTAAAATTGTACAAAGAAGGTTGCATAAAAAGGTAATTTAAGAACAAATGTATATGTCAGTAAGTGTATATATGTCAGTACCGTTACGTCATTACAAATTTTTACCGCCATTTCTCAATGCGTCCGTTCTGGAACTGTCAAAGTCACAATAATAATTAATCATAATTTGAAAATTGAATTTAAAGTGTTCGTTTCACACATGAAATCCGTTGTATGATTAACGATATTTTTGTCAGACAAAGAATGTGTGTGTGTCTTTCGAGATATTATTTTTATGAAAATAAGGGACGAGACGAACAGGACGTCCAGCTGAGGGTAATTGATACGCCCTGCCCATTACTGGTTAGCGATCCTACCTACAAAGCTAGAGGTCCCGGGTTCGAATCCCGGTAGGAGCAAGCATTTATATGATGAATAATGATGTTTGTTTCCGAGTCATGGATGTTTAAGTATTTATGTATGTTTGTATGTATGTTTATATGAATATATGTTTGTTTAAGTAAGTATATTGTATTAAATATATCATAGTCTTGTAACCCATAACACAGGCTATATATGCTTAACTTGGGGCAAGATAATTTGTGTAAAAAGTGTGTCAATATTATTATTATTATTATGCAGTGCCGCTCAGGATTCTTGAAAAACCCAAAAATAGGCGCCGTTGTGGTACCCATAATCTAGCCCGCATCCTGTGCAAAGGAGTCCCCACTGGTAAAAATTCCAAATGGTTTCCAATTATTTAAATTGAAAATTTTTATTCATTTCATAACTTTATTATTATTTCACAACCATGTGAATAAAACTAAAAATAACACATTGCTGAAATGGAAGAGCGGAGACATCTTGGTACAGGCATTATTTGCTAAAAAGGTGACTCCGGCCACTAGCTGCTATATAATAAACCTATGTTTTTAAGAGAAATAAATTATTATTATTATCATTATCATCGTCACCGAAACATCATCACAATTCGACTTCGATTATTTCTTTTAAATAATGAAAAAGGTCGTATTTGTTAGATCCCCGATATTTAATTACGGAAGGCAATGGAATTTATACTTACGGAAAAGTCAAGCGCGAGTCTAAGTCATAGATGGTTCCGTACAAAATTATAAAATGTAATCTAGTTTTATTTAGATAGTTTCTATCGTTTAAATAAAATATTTTTATATACGAGTTTTAAATTATTAAAAGTACATGTCGGATACTGTTGCCCTGTGCTTGTCCGAAGAACAATAGGGAAATCGCAGGCCAAGAGGCGACTAAGAGCATTTACCAGTGGAAGGCTCCTTTGTACAGGATGCCGGCTAGATGATGGGTACCACAACGGCGCTTTTTTCTGCCGTAAAGTAGTAATGTGTAAGGATTTTTTTTTTGGAATAGGAGGACAAACGAGCGTACGGGTCACCTGGTGTTAAGTGATCACTGCCTCCCACATTCTCTTGCAATAACAGAGAAATAACAGAAGCATTGCCGGCCTTTAAGGATGATGTACGCGCTTTTTTTGAAGGTACCCATGTCGTATCGTCCCGGAAACACCGCACAAGAAAGCTCATTCCACAGCTTCATAGAACGAGGAAGAAAGCTCCTTGAAAACCGCACTGTGGAGGACCGCCACACATCCAGATGGTGGGGATGATATCCTAACTTGTGGCGTGTCGTGCGAAGGTGGAATGGATTATTGTGTTTCGGCATGCAGAGCGCCATAGCTAGTGAAATTACAAATGAGTCTTAACAACTTATCTCTCAAGCTGACGAGTGCAATTGTAGTGCCACTCAGAATTTTCCAATAATCCTGAGCAGCACTGTATTGTTATAGGCAGGGCGTCTCAATAACCGTCAGCTGAACGTCCCTCTCATCTCGTCCCTTATTGTCGTACAATAAATATATTTTCAATCAATGTAGGAATACTTCTGTAAATTTTTTCCGAAAGCACACACTGAAATTATATACACTTGTGGTACAACTATATCATAGTTTCGATTGTGTTTTTTTTATATAAGAGTGGGCAAACGGGCAAGAGGCTCACGGGATGGGGAGAGGTGAGGCAACCGCCCATGGACATCCGCAACAACAGGTGTCAAGTGATGCGTAGTCAGCCTTTAAGGTGGGAGTATGCTCCTTTCTTGAAGGTCCCTAAGTCGTATCGGTTCGGGAAATCCGCAGCCGGTAATTGATTCCACAAAGTGGCTGTGCGAGGCAAGAAATTTCTTGCAAAACGCGCGGTTGTGGAATGCCAGACGTCTACGTGGTGCGGGTGGTACTTAGCACGTAATGTCCGGTGGTGGAATTCGGCCGCAGGAATCAACCTGAACAGCTCCTCTGAGCACTTCCCTTGATAAATGCGGTAGAAGATGCAGAGAGAACCCACATCTCTACGCAACGCCAAATTTTTTGTCATAAACGTGTTCAGTAACTATGCATCATCATCAGCCGGAAAACGTCCACTGCTGGACAAAGGCCTCCCCCAAAAATTTCCACGACGATCGGTCCTGCGCTGCATTCATCCAACGTATTCCGGCGATCTTGACCAGATCGTCGGTCCATCTTGTGGGGGGCCTGCCAACACTGCGTCTTCCGGTACGTGGTCGCCATTCGAGGACTTTAATGCACAACCGGCCATCTGTCCGTCGAACTATGTGCCCTACCCACTGCCACTTCAGTTTCGCAATCATTTGAACTATGTCGGTTACTTTGGTTCTCCTACGGATCTCCTCAATTCTGATTCGATCTCACAGGGAAACTTTGCATACTGAACCCTAAATATTAATAATTAAACGTACAGTTCTAAAGAGTATCAGTAAAGAAAATAAAAACACTTCCGTCCGATATAAGAGAGAGACGCCGATTCCATTAGCCTAGGTGTCAATTTATATCATATAATGAATTGATTTTGTATGGGAATAATGACTTCGTTAGGGCTGCCACGCTTCCAAAATAATTTTTTGAAGTGTAAATTTCTTTAGCTGCGATGTTGGAGGTTCGGGTATTAAATGATTGTAAGTCTGACTGCGGTTGTATGCTCCCAGCTGCATCCACTTCCGACACCCCTGCCTGCACGTTGGGCACTTTTTGGTAGGGAATCTTTTGGGTTCGCGTCACCGACATGCTCATGACTGGAGATACGAGATACGTTGCTCTAGATCCTTTTGTATGTCGGAGTTAAAATTTGCTGAATTTTCAATCAAGCAAAATTTTTCAGAGAATGAGATTTGTTTATTCAAAATGTCAGTTGCTGAGCTGCTCAGTTTTTAGTAGCTTATATTGGCTTTTAATTCCGTGGTTGTGTTGTTCAGTAAGATTATGTCACCTTTTAGACTTAAGCACTTCTTACAGTTTTTATTAAAGATAAAATCCAATTGCTGATTCACTATTGATAGACATTCACTTGATGAAATGTAATAAACTAGCACTATTTGAGTAAGAATTATGTGACCATAGCATGTAGGATGATGAATTGAAAAAAATGAAACCAGTGAAATATCAATGTGTATGTACGGTGCATTGTTGAAATAGTGTTATGGAAAATATGTATTAAAAATAAATTGATATTAATAGTTAAAATATTAAATTTCAAATTTTAATACTCAAAGTTCTAAGTTTTCACTTCTATCGGTAGTATTTACAACTGCCATTTTTTTTAATCCCCGAGGTGTTATAACATTTGCAATTTCCGCGGCAAACTGAGTGTCAAATTGAATTTTAATTGGCAGGGCGTATCAATTACCATTAGCTACAAGTCTTGTCCCTCATTTTCATAAAAAAAGTTCTTATCTTCTTTACTCTTCGTACATATTCAATAAGTGATTTTAAATCATATTTTTTCACAAGAAACATTTCTTTAACAAATTATATCTATGAATTTTAATTTTGATTCTAAAATAAAAAGCAGCACAACCCTAAAAGTAATTTTTAAATCAAAATCAACTCCCACACTAACTGTGTATTGAAGATCGTTCGAGCGAAAGTAAGTGACACAGCGTTTTGGTTTGGCAACATTATTTTTAAATTATATATTTGTTCGACCACTATTTCTTTCTTCTGTGTTATCGGCATTAGAAACGCATAATATGCATTTTATTTGCGTTAAATTCTGAAGTGACAACAGCAGCCATTATGCCACACATCCAGATGGTGGGGATGAAATCCTAACTTGTGGCGTGTCGTGCGAAGATGGAATTCGGCGGCAGGAATCAGGTTAAGCAGCTGTTCGGAACACTCCCCGTGATAAATGCGGTAGAAGACACACAATGAAGGACATCTCTACGCAACGCCAAGTTATCCAGCCGTTCACAGAGCACTGGGTCCCCGACAATTTCAGCTGGTCTACGTTGTACGCGCCAGACCAGAGATGACAGCAATACTCCATGTGTGGCCGGACCTGCGCTTTGTAGAACGCTAGAATGTGGGCCGGCTTGAAGTATTGCCGTGCTCTATTGATGACGCCCAGCTTCTTCGAAGACAATTTGGCTTTGCCCTCCAGATGGCCACGGTATTGGCAATCGCTCGAGATTTCGAGACCCAGTATTCCGATACTAGGCGAGGCTTTAATGTCTAATGTGACGGCAGACAACTTTTAATTTACCGCCAAATAGTAAAACAAATGACAAATGAATAAAATACATACTCAATTTTTTTTGAAGTTATACTTCCTTAGGCGCGTTACCAAAAAATGGTGAGAGTGAAATTTTAAGATGCGCACGCATCACTGTAACACAAAAGTAAGAGGGTGAAGTTAGTTCTAACATTTCCGACATTCTTCGTCCATTATTAGGACAGGCAAAGGGTTCAAGCCCATACAGCCGTATTCGTTATTTAATAATTAACTGTCAAAGCCATCTTTGCAAGATTTTTACATTATTGTTCTTTCTATAAACGCAGAATAGCGGACAACATACAACAGCTGTCCATGAGAAATGCATGGGATTTCCTGATTTACGCCGAAAATACTTAAAGACTGACCCTGTGATTTTTTTTGACGATAAGGGACGAGACGAGCTGGAAGTACAGCTGATGGTACCTTATTGATACGCCCTGCCCATTACAATGCAGTCTCCTTGAGACATAAGATGTTAAGTCTCGTTTGCCCAGTAATTTCACTAGCTGCGGCGCCCTTCAGATTGAAATACAATAATGCTTACATTACTGCTTCACGGCGGAAAAAGGCGCCGTTGTGGTACCCATAATCTAGCCGACATCCTGTGCAAAGGAGCCTCCCACTGATTATGGTTATTGCGATAACAAGCCGTACTGGAAATTGCAATCATTGTTATTGGGATGCGAGGTATCATGACTCCTACCTTATTAGGATTCTGTAACCAAATGACAAAAACGGAAACCTTATAATATATAATATAATATTGACACACTTTTTACACAAATTATCTTGCCCCAAGTTAAGCATCTATAGCCTCTGTTATGGGTTACAAGACAATGATATATTTAATACAATATACTTACTTAAACATACATAAATACATATAAACATATATAAACATCCATGACTCGGAAACAAACATCTATATTCATCATATAAATGCTTGCGCCTACCGGGATTCGAACCCGGGACCTCTAGCTTAGTAGGTAGTATCGCTAACCACTCGGCTATACTTATAGATTCGTCTTGTCTGTCTGTCTGTCCGTGTGTGTCACAGCCACTTTTTAGCAAAAGTATAAGAAATATACTGTTGAAACTTGGTAAGTAGATGTTTTCTGTGAACCGCATAAAGTTTTTGACACAAAAATAGAATTACCAATTTTTGGGCGTTAGAACTGAAACTCGAAATTTTTTCTTGTGTAACTCATACGTGTGGGATATGGATAGATCTTCAAAAATGATATTGAGGTTTCTAATATCATTTTTTTCTAAACTACTTATATATAATCAACCTGAATGAAAATTCCGAAAAAAGCCTTACACAGAAAACAATTACGCCATCCAGGTAGCTGGTAGACGAAAATTTTCATATCAATATTCATAAAATGAAAACTACTGGGCCAAACTATGTAAAATTTTTAATGGGACCAAATGGCGTCTATTTTGCATCAAACAAATGAAGAATTACGTAAATCGGATCATAAACCTCAAGAGTAATCAGTGTACATACATAAAAAAATACCGATCGAATTGATAACCTCCTCCTTTTTGAAGTCGGTTAAAAATATGTGCCCCCCTCCCCCCTGTAACTTCTAAAATAAGAGAATGATAAAAGCAAAAAAACATATATGATGTACATTACTATGCAAACTTCCACCGAAAATTGGTTTGAACGAGATCTAGTTAAAAGTTTATTTTTAATACGAGATAAATGGTAAACAGCAATTTACCTGTACCTGCATTCAATCCACTCAAATTTACATTTAAAAAGCATTTAATTTCATGATTTACTTGCTGCTACGGACCCCTTCATGGATAAGTCCGACTCGCTCTTGGCCGCTTTTTATTTTCCTTTTATAATAATTGTTGCTATAATTACATTGGTGTCTAAATTTTTCAATAATAGGCATGTGCCGTTATAAATATTTCGTGAGGTCATCGCGAACGAAGCTGCGAGTAATCATTTGCCAAAATTATTCAAATACTCAATCCCCTAGGTACACGGGAATCCATTTTGAAAGTTTGACGTTGTCGCGTAGTGGCGGACAACGATGGCGCGGAGTCATAATCTTGTTGCCAAGTTCTAAACCCACAGACTAATGCTCGAAGGCTTGTGGAAGCTGCAGTTTTAGAATAACTGACTTTTGCCGGGTTTTCGTTCGTAATGTTATTTGTTTGAATGTGACAGATTATCGTTCTACATCAAATCAAATCACTTGGCGTTGCGAAGAGATGTCGCTTCATTGTGTGTCTTCTACCGCATTTATCACGGGGAGTGTTCCGAAGAGCTGTTTAACCTGATTCCTGCCGCCGTATTCCACCTTCGCACGACACGCCACAACTTAGGATATCATCCCCACCATCTGGATGTGTGGCGGTCCTCCACAGTGCGATTTTCTAGGAGCTTTCTTCCACCTACTACAAAGCTGTGGAATGACCTTCCTTGTGCTGTGTTTCCAGGACGATACGACATGGGTACTTTCAAAAAAAGCGCGTAGACCTTCCTTAAAGGCCGGCAACTCCTGTGATTCATCTGGTGTTGCAAGAGATTGTGGGCGGCGGTAATGACTTAACACCAGGTGACCCGTACGCTCGTTTGTCCTCCTATTCCAAAAAAAAAATTACTTTTGTTCATGCAGGTCAAGGGAATGACACATATGAATGTCAAAAGTTTTCTTTTCTTTTAATATCTACCGCCACTTAGGAAAGTGTAGAACTTTAATGAGAAGAAGTGGCAAGAAACCCAATGCCATATTTTTACAAATCATTTCAGTTACAATATATGTAGAGTGATGTAACAATACTACTCAATAAGATTGATATATTTATTTATTTATTTTTAAAAATAAACAACTTGTTATTTTTTTATTAAGTGATATTCCTCACTTGTGGGATTAAATATACAAATTTAAACTGTACCAAAATTCATGGACTATGCGTTTCTCGGATCCGCGCCTCTCGGTTTCCGTCTGAGTTGTCCGGTATTGGGGTTGAGCAGGTTATCAACTGTAAAGTAGATCCGGTAGATGAAGCCACAACCTGAGAGTTGAACAAGACACTCGGTCGGTTGGCTCAGTTGGCAAGAGCGCTCGGAAGGAACCCGGGAGGCGTAGGTTCGAGATTCATCGTCCATGAATTTCGGTATAATTAAATTTTCTATATCCTACATTTATTTGTTTAGTATTTTAGTAAATACAATTTTATAAACTACCCTTTCAAGTTCACAGAATCTGTGTTAGTAACAAAAACATAAAGTACTGTACGGCAGATAATGTATCTCTGGACCTCGCTGGAACGTGAAGCCCCCTCCCCTTCACCCCCCCCCCCCACGCTCGTCCTGTTGCGTCAGTACGGTTTGGAGTTTCATTAACGTCAGGTAATTGTCTTGATATTTTCATGCAATCACTGCTTTGTACGTGAAGTTTCCATTATTACGTTTTGACTTTTGTTGTTAATAGTTCCGTAGTTTCTGTTGTTCTGTTCCGCTGTAATAGTATTGCCAGAAAAATAAATACTTTTTGTACTCAACCCAAATTCTTAAAATAAAGTTTTCTGTGTCTTAAAGTTCACGAATGAAATGGGATATCGTTTTTTTTTATGAATTTAAAGGGAGAAGTCGAGCCGGACGTTCAGCCGATGGTAATTGATACGCCCTGCCCATTACAATACAGTGCCGCTCAGGATTCTTGAAAAAACCCCTAAAATTCTGAATGGCACAACTGCGCTCGTCACCTTGAGTCATAAGATTTTAAGTCTCATTTGCCCAGTAATTTCACTAGCTACGGCGCCCTTCAGAACGAAACACAGTAATGTTTACACGTTACTGCTTCACGGCAGAAATAGGCACCGTTGTGGTACCCATAATCTAGACGGCATCCTGTGCAAAGGAGCCTCCCACTGGTCGTTTACTGTAATCAATTAATGTGAATGAGTTTAAACAATTGATCCCAAACCATTTGCACCAGATGACTGATTCAAATAAGAGTTCCTAAAAATGTACATCACAATTCATATGCAAGAAAATATTTTTTTTATTAAGAAATCGATCGAAGAAAAGGTCAATTCTGAATCTCGTTCTTTAATCTGTGTTTGACAGTGACAGCCACAGAATACTTTTTGATTGGTCTAGAATGTCAATTGTCACTCGCTTCATAGTATTGTTTGTGCGTACGCGGCTTGTCATTTGAGTGTTTCCCGTTGTTTTATTGATATTTTCCTCGACCACTGCTTTCTTTCTACGGACTTCTGATATTGGTAAACTTGTACGACCCTTGCTATCATAAAACAAAACAACAATCGCATTTCAAAAATCAGGTGTTGTCTAACCTCGCCTTTACAAAACCTCCTATAACTCTGTTTTCAGATTGCCAAAACTCCTAAAATTTTCAGTCATGCTTTTTTAATATATAAGCTATTTATTTCATTCTTTTACATCTAGGCCCAATAATGTATAAAAGGGTATCCGCCTCTTATTGTCAGTTTCACATTTGACTCGAACGCGCGAGTAGAGTGTACGCGAACCTTTATGAAGTGACGTAATACATAACTAGGTATGTTTGCGCTACAATTACGCACACTTATTGCCCCAGCAATGCACGACGTACACCGCACAATTAACATCAATTCACCGCAGACTACCAAACTTGCGGTCACGACGACGGACTGTTGAACTTTAAATGACGAATTTCTTTGAGTCGAATAAAGCCTCAACTATTGCAAAGTTTTGTAAAGATTCCGCGTCACTGTTCCAACGTGCGGGGTCTTCTAATTAATGTAATGTTAATATATATATTTCTTTTGTGTGTCTGTTGTAACTGAACTCCTCCTAAACGGCTGGACCGATTTTAATGAAACTTTCTGTGTGTCTTCAGGTGGATTCGAGAATTTCTTTTCTTGGACCGTTCCTCTTTCTTATCTATATAAATGATCTTCCTAATCTTATAGAGAAAAAACATAAGGTAGTATTGTTTGCGGACGACACTTCACTGATTTTCAAAGCAAAAAGAAACCAAGCTATGTATGACGAAGTGAACGATATTTTATCTGACGTCGTGTACTGGTTTAGCGCTAATAACCTATTGTTAAATAGCAAGAAAACTAAATTCATTAAATTTACCGTACCAAATGTCAAAAATGTAAATGCAAATGTTTTGTTAAACGGAGAGGTGATAGAACCGGTGGAATCTGCTATATTTCTTGGTAGAAATCTAGATTCCAAATTACAATGGGGCCCCCATATTGAAGGATTGGCGAACAGACTTAGTTCTGCACCATACGCGGTTAAAAAGATTAGATAATTAACTGACATAGATACGGCGCGACTAGTATACTTTAGTTATTTCCATAGTATTATGTCCTATGGTATATTGCTATGGGGCAACGCTGCCGATATTAATACAATATTTGTGCTGCAGAAGAGGGCTATTCGCGCTATTTATAACTTAGGTCCTAAAGAATCATTGAGAGCAAAATTCAAAGAAATTAACATCTTGACTGTTGCTTCTCAATATATTCTTGATAATGTAATGTATGTTCATAGGCACATAAGTGAATTTGCCAGAAACTGTCATAACCATAATGTTAACACCAGGAACAGACAGAAACTGATGATGCCTACTACTCGGCTAAGTCGAGTTAGTAAATCTTTTGTGGGGCGATGTATATGTTTTTACAACAAGATCCCAGAAAATGTTCAAAACAAAAGTATTACGTTATTCAAAAGAATTGTTAAAAAACGTTTGTGTGGTAAAGGTTACTATAACATAAATGACTTTCTTAATGATGCCACAGATTGGGAATGGAGCGACCGCCCTCAGGCTATTAAATAATAAGTTTAATTGTACAATGGTACTTTGTAAATGTTACTTTAATTGTAAAACATATTTTTGATGAAAAAAAAAAGCCCGCTGAGTTTGTTGCGCCCATTCTTCTCAGGCCTGATGCATTCACTTTGGAATGGGTGGTAGTTTTTTTGACTTTCAATAAGTGATTTCACATCCTATTTTGAATAAAAATATTTGAATTTTAATGGTTTAGATTCACAATTGAACTACCTCCTAAACGGCTGGACCGATTTTGATGATTTTTTGTGTGTTCCAGTGGATTTGAGATTGGTTTTAGATTCTTAATTCCGTCCATATATCTTAATATATATATTTCTTTTTGTGTGTCTGTTGTAACTGAACTCCTCCTAAACGGCTGGACCGATTTTAATGAAACTTTCTGTGTGTCTTCATGTGGATTCGAGAATGGCTTAGAATTTGGATTCACAATTGAACTATCTCCTAAACGGCTGGACCGATTTTGATGATATTTTGTTCCAGTGAAATTGAGATTGGTTTAGATTCTCAATTCCGTCTATACAATATAATTCTCCTGTTCATGTGTATGTTAGTGAACTCCTCCTAAGGGCTGGACCATGTTTTAAGAATTTAAGATCTATAAGTTTGTACAGGACAACGTCGGTCAGGATATAAGTGATTTCCACCTATTGACTCATCGCAATATCTCTGAAACCATAAGGCGTAGAGACTTGAAATTTGGTAGGAATATTACTTTCGCCGAGTAGAGCCATAGAGGTCTTTTACGAAATTCCACCCACAAGAGTTTTTTTTTAATATGTACAGAAAAATGTCTTTCGGGTCAGCTAGTGATATTATTTTTTGTGTTTTTTTATTTATTTATTTTGACACAATTTTTTACACAAATTATCTTGCCCCAAATTAAGCATATATATATATAGCCTGTGTTATGGGTTACAAGACAACGATATATTTAATATAATATACTTACTTAAACATACATAAATTCATATAAACATACATAAATACATTTAAACATCCATGTCTCGGAAACAAACATCCATATTCATCATATAAATGCTTGCACCAACCGGGATTCGAACCCGGGACATCTAGCTTAGTAGGTGGGATCGCTAACCACTCGGCTATACAGGTTGTCATTGTGTATATTAAAATACGCTTAAAACATACCAATTTTGATATATCAATGTGTACGTCAGCTGGTTTAATATTCAAAGTACCAAGGAGCTAAATTCCAAGCGTGGCTGACTTTTTACGATGTGTCAATCAAAATCATGAAATGAAGAGATCTAAGAGAACCAAAGTCACTGACATCGACCAAATGATTGCGAAACTGAAGTGGCAGTGGGCAGGGCACATAGTTCGACGGACAGATGGCCGGTGGGGCAGTAAAGTCCTCGAATGGCGACCACGTAATTGAAGACGCAGTGTTGGTAGGCCCCCCACAAGATGGACCGACAATCTGATACGGAATACGTTGGATGAGGGCAGCGCAGGACCGATCGTGGTGGAGATCTTTGGGCAAGGTCTTTGTCCAGCAGTGGACGTCTTCCGGCTGATGATGAATCAAATTCGGTTACAGTAACAATATATTTGGCTTCACTTTTCAATCTTGCTGTATCTCTTTCGAGATATTCTTCTCTCTCGCATGCATTGTTCGTCTCTACACTAGTATACTGTAAATCTATGTTTAAAACCCCGAATTCAAGAGCTCAGCGGGCCTAAAGAATACATTTAATCCTGTGAATACGTCGAAAAAAATAGCGGCGAACTGTTAGCCTCTATTTTCAGCAGCGCACGCACACTAAAACAAAGTGTCTGACTAATAAACCTGGCCTGTTCTCGTGCGTTGCCTACCAGCAAGAGGCTCTATCTAGACATATAAATTATCTTCGGAATAAATTAATGATTGAAGCCATCTTGCTCCCAAATAGGTACCAACACATTACGGTATCGATATAAATTAATAACAGTATTGACTATTGAGTATACAATGAATCATTGCACAAAAAGTCTATTACCGTTAGTTCTGAGCCAGCTAGTTAATGTTTTGTAGTGTCTAATGGTAATGTGTGCTTTTCTATATAAAAAAAAATGTGTCTGTACTTATGTATGCACGCAAGAAGTTATACTTGTTTGGCCTAACGAAGCAAAAATCATTAAAATGATTCATTCCTCGTGCCATTCTACGTTTTAAGAAAGAATAATTTTGTAAAAATCTTGCAAAGATGGCTTTGACAATTAATTATTAATACTGAATACGGCTGTATGGGCTTGAACCCTTTGCCTGTCCTAATATGTATGAAGAAACCAAAAAAATAAAATAACGAATGACGCAAGCGTCAGAAAATTTTAGGAACCAACTTCAACCTGTTACTTTTGTGTTACAGTGATGCACGCGCATCGTAAAATTCCACTCTCATAATTTTTTCATAAAGCGCCTAAAGAAGTATAACTTCAAAAGCTTATGAAGGCATAAAAGGCATTTATTTTCTCAAAATTGATTCCTTTAGAATTATTTTTGATGTAATTTCTTATACTACTAGATACTACTACCGCTTCGGAAACAAATGGCGCTCTGAGAGAGAAGAAGCGGCGCAAGAAACTCTCCCAACATTCTTTTTTGCGCTCTTTTCAATAAAAATATACAATATTGTACGGTCATTTCTATCGCTATAAAATAATCACAATCTAGTCCCAGGCTGTCCGATCATTTAGATATTCAGCAGTGGAGTAATAGGATTTACGACAGAGCCATTTTTTTATAAAACATTTAAATTTATTTATAGATAATGCCTGAACAGTGGCTGGGACTTTATTATACAAGTGTATACATTTACCCTTAAAGCTATTATGTATCTTATGAAGCCTACTAGAATTAGTTACAAGCAATCCCTTATTTCTAGTGTTATAATAATGAAAATCATTATAAGGAGCAAAAAGGTGACGATTTTTGTGAACATTTATTAAATTTTCATAAATGTACTGACAATGAACAGTCATAATATTTATTTCTTTAATTTTTTCTTTGAGAGACTGTCTATAACCAAGCTGATATAAAGCACGAACAGCTCTCTTTTGCAGAGCAAACACTATATCAATGTCAGCAGCATGACCCCATAGTAATATACCGTACGTCTTGATGCTGTGAAAATAACTGAAGTACACTAATCTAGCGGTCGCAGGAGGTATGCAGTTGTTCAAATTCAAATAATTTTATTCAAAACAGAATTTAAAATCACTTAATTATTTTAATCACCTTGCTCCTTATTTATGCACTGTCCTCATCCAACGTATTCCTGCGACCTTGACCAGATCGTCGGTCCGTCTTGACAACGATCTGGTTAATATTATATCAGAGGCGAAACATGTCTGACATCGCGTTTTTACTGAAATTAGCCCAAAATAATATTGATAGTCCGGAGCTTCTTAGCAAAATTAATCTTAAGTCTTCGGAAACCGGCTTTGTTTAGCATCGATTCCAGCCACACTAACTACCGGAAAAATTGCTTTCTTCCTCGTTGCATGCGGCAGTTCAACAAACTTAACCATGCTGACCGTTTTGACCTCTTTACTTGTAGTCCTCGTGTAGCTAAGAATGTGCTTACAAAGACAGTGTCGATGTAAGTCTAACATAAAAAAAAAGAAGCACTTAATCTCATAAGTTAAAACCTATTTTGTATTACATTATTGTTTGTGTTATATATAAATCTGAGATTAATCAATTTAAAAACACATGTGGAAGCTTGTAATTAGCAATTATTAATCTATTTGTTGTGTAAAATTTGTAAAAATAGCTGTAAGTATCCCAAATAAAATAAAATAGATCGCCGGAATACATTGGATGAGGGCAGCGCAGGACCGATCATCGTAGAGATCTTTGGGAGTGGACTTTATCTAGCAGTGGACGTCTTCCGGCTGAAATAATGATGATGATTATCTCACGGCAAAAAAATAAGCTCCGCTGTGGTACTCACCAACCGCCTTATTCATAATGGTCCGCTAACTTTAAACAGCCGCTAAGGAGTGCTTTTTCTCATTCTGACTTAGGTCAATAGATGAAGACAGAGTGAGAATTAGCAATGCTTTAAGTTAGCAGACTATTATGAATAAGGGGTTTAGTGTCTAAAGAAAGACCAGCCACTTTACATTCCTACTAAAAATTTCTAAAATAACTCCATTCTATTTGGTTAAAAATATTCATTATTTAATTAACACTTAAAACTCACTTTAAAAGATACTCTATTACTATTTATTGACTTAGAAGTGACAAGTGCATCTTAAGTACAACTTGTAAACTTATTTCGTGTCGCCCACGATTCGACTTCGGAACGAAAGGACAATGTTAAAGAGACAGTGAAAGAAACACTACCAACACTCTTATCAAAGAGGATGTAAATACTACGTAATTAGAGGCGGTACTGCCTTATTAAAAATTGAAATTTAGTATGAAACGTGCAGTGGTTTGACATAATGTTGAAATAGTTATTACAATATTAAGGCGACGAAGTATAATCCGGCTAAGTTTTAAAGCGAATAGTTGCTTAAAATTCAAATTCAAATATTTTTATTCAAAATAGGATTTAAAATCACTTATTGAACGTTAAAATCTATCACCCATTCAAAAGAGACTGCCTCAGACCTGAGAAGAACGGAGAAACGCAGTGGACTTCCGCTATCCACGGACGAGTAAAATAAGAAGGTCTCCGTGTCACCTTACATAACAGTGAGACACCAAAACAAGCCGGTAAACGTGTAAATACATAGCCCCACGCATACACTTACACTAATACAAGCCGATCGGCCGCCATTATGAGATTTGCCATCGTCTATGACAGATCAGTTTGCGTCGCAATAAAATATTTTAAAAATGCCGTCGTGCGTTGTGTAAAAGTGTAAAAACAATACTATAAAAGCATTCGAGGATATATGATTATTTAAGGGAGAAAAAATTGTGTATTTGGTATACCCCGTAACCGCACACACACTATCATAAAGGTGCTTCACTGGCTAATATCACGGCGCGGAGTCCTTCTTTTTTTACTAGTCCGTGCGGCTATCTACGTTTTTTACAAGATTATAACCGTCATCTGTCAATCTATGAATGATTGCACGTTTCATACAATCGAGTGAATCGCTTTTTTCTTAGAGAGTTTCGCTATGCTGACACTTATTTTGCTCTATAGAATATACTATTTATAACATAAACTTACAATGTTCTAGTGTATGGACAACCAAAGCGTGTAAGAGACAAGAATACCGTCGTATTTAGTGAGTCATGCTTATGCCTCCTTAGTATTTGAAATATTTTAGATATCATCCCCACCATCTGGATGTGTGGCGGTCCTCCACAGTGCGGTCTTCAAGGAGCTTTCTTCCACGTACTACAAAGCTGTGGAATGAGCTTCCTTGTGCGGTGTTTCCAGAACGATACGACATGGGTGCCTTAAAAAAAAAGCGCGTACATCTTCCTTCAAGGGCGGCAACGCTCCTGTGCTTCCTCTGGTGAGAGAGAAGAGAATGTGGGCGGCGGTGATCACTTAACAATAGGTGACCCGTACGCTCGTTTGTCCTCCTTTTACAAAAAATATTAAACCATTAGCTCACTTAATGACAAATCTAAAAGGTTCACGTAATATCGGGCTGCCGGGTCGTCTATTCTAAAGCTAGTTTATTCTAAGTCTATGGTTAGACTATTCAGAATTTCTACATAGGAGCTAATGCTCAAAGCCATTAATAATTAAAATTAAAACTTCCCAACATGACAGAAAAAATCACAGATAAAGCTCTCCCATTCAATTCAAGTTTATAATCTATAAAAAAAATAATTAGGTGCCATCATAGCACATCTTAATATATATAAATTACGTGACACGTTGTTTGTCCGCGATGGACTCCTAAACTAATGAACGGATTTAAATTGGGATTACTTCATGGAGTGCAGATTAGTCCAACTTGAGAGATAGGATAGTTTTTATTTCGCTTTGAGACCCATAATTATTTTTAATTCCAATATTTGTTTTGTATGGACATATTTTCTATGAGAGAATTTATTGACGCACGGTTTGACAGTTCTGCTGTGAAACAATTTCATTAAAACAACAGCTGTAAGCATGTTTTACGAAATAATTCTTGATATTATGAAATGTTTTTGACAAATTCTAAAAAAATCAGTATTTTATTTATAATGCACAGAACAACGTCGGTCGGGTCAGCTAGTTTCTTATAAAATTTGACATTAATAAAAAACAGATGTTCGTATTATGAAAAAGATTGCATAATTTTGTTAATGGGTTTATATTGATAGTAAATTCATTAAACTGCAATTTTTAAGTTAGATGTTTTTGATAATTAATACGTCTAGATAAACCCCCTTATTCATAATAGTCTGCTAAACTTAAAGCATTGCTAATTCTCACTCTGTCTTCTTCTATTGACCTAAGGCAGAATGAGAAGAAACACTCCTTAGCGGCTGTTTAAAGTTAGGACTTAGGACCACTATGAATAAGGGGGAAAGTCTCGTGCTGTTAGACAACAGCTGATAAAACAGACCAGGCCAGGAATATTAGTTTAGTGTGCGTGACAAGCTACGTCTTACACTCGCGATTTGTATGACACATTATGTTAGTGTTCGCGAATTGCTCAAAATAGAGGTTAGTTCTAAACTCAATTATTTTAAACGTTTTCACAGCTGTCATAGTCTATCTAGATGTATAAATTATCTAGGCTAGATACATATATAGCAATAGATATAATTGGAATCTTAAATATAGAGTGGAAGGCTCACAGGATGCCGGCTAGATTATGGGTACTACAACGGCGCCTATTTCTGACGTGAATGTGTAAACATTACTGTGTTACGGTCTAAAGGACACCGTAGCTAGTGAAATTACTTGACAAATGAGACTTAACATCTTAAGTTTCAAGATTACGAGCGCAATTGTAGTGCCGGTCAGAATTTTTGGGTTATTCAAGAATCCTGAGCGGCACTACATTTTAATGGGCAGGGCGTATCAATTACCATCAGCTGAACGTCCTACTCGTGTCATCCCTTATTATCATAAAAAAAAGTTATGTATCTAGTTGGTACATAAATAAATATATGATACAAACACATATAGTTTATTTTGTGAAAAAAAAAATTTACAACTTAGCCATGTACCTTATAATACCTACTACACAACATCTTATATCACAACCACTAGGTACAAATATTAATAGAAATCTTCATACTTAAGTTGGGTAAGTGCATATAGAGAAGTGGTTACGATGTTGACAATGCTAGGACTTCTTTAACTGCCAAGAAATGTAAAATATAGTAAAGTAAAAAAATCACCGCTAGTAATCGAACCTACGTCTTGAAACCAATCCATTTGCCAATCGTCTGTAACAATAAACAAAAGACCAAAAAGTAATAAGACAGTTTCTGATTTCTCATGATCTCGCGGTCGTTATACGCAAAAGAATTCGAAGCTTATGGCGGCCTTACACTTTCGGCGAACGTCGACGAAGATCGGCGACGTTTAATTTTTAATTACGATATATTTACGAATAAATATACAAACTTATAAGCTGAATCTTCGATAACAATCAAATTATTATTGCTTCTACATCTTAATATTATTGATACGAAATTTGGCTGTTAATTTGTTAAGTTTTTAATCCTTACTTTCTCAAGTAAATTTTAAACACAGATTGCCATTTTAGCGGTTACATTTTATCACGAAATTTTTAAGAGTTTGCAAAGGTAGCGCAATCGGAATTTAATGCGGATCAGGCAGAATGAAGTGAAAATATCTATTATATGAGCTTTTATAATTGTTACGGCGTAAAAGTAACATTTTTGGTAAGTGTTTACAAAGCTTGAAAATAGTTTATTCCATTGATTATATTTATTTCATTATAAATAAAGTTCGCAGGTTTGAGCAGTGTTGTGAGCAAAAATTTTGGTATACAAATTTAATTTGTGTACACTAATAATATAACATCGATTGAGTCCTATTTTTATCCGTATTTCAAACCAAGTACTGTTTACCAATGGTGAGTTCTTGAAAGCTGATTCTGGTTGACAATTCAGCTCATATTTGTCACAAATATGTATCTATTTATGATCGGGACTGAGCCAAAATGTGTAAATTCAGCTCAGTAAGTTGAGGAAAACAGTTTGAAAAATCAATTGCAAGATTTCGCCTTAACAAAAATATGCAAACTCGCTTGTACGCAGTGTGCATCCGCCTTACATTAATTACGTACAACGGAACGTGAAGATTTATTACCGAATTCGTTTTTCAAGTATCAATACAAACTTGATTAGGGTTCGGTCACCAAATAATCGATCAATTGTCAACTTTATTACTGTGGGATAAGTAATCAGAGATAATATTATAGCTGTAAAGAATGTATTGCCTATTTGAAATTTGAACGATAACAGTGTTCGTAATTTAAATTTAATATATTTATAATTTTTCTACACGGCCACATTATCTCTGTACCTCGCTGGAACGGGAAGCCCCCTCCCGTTCTCCGTCCCCCCGCGCACGTCCTATTGCGTCAGTACGGTTTAAAGTTTATCGATAGGTACATCTTGTGATATTTTCGTGCTATCACTGTTTTGTTTTTGAAGTTTTTATTGTTACGTTTTCACTTTTGTTGTTAATAGTTCTACTACTACCAGAAAATGTTTATTTTTTTTTAATTAACCCAGTTTTTTATCAATGGTTTTTAAAAATTATAGTAATAATCATCATCACAACACAACACCTTTTCAACAATCTATAATACTGAAGAAATAAATCGTAGTTTATTTATTAATAATAATAGTATGATATTATTTAATGGTGCTTGTTTTGCACACCGTAACAAAGTGGTGATGTGACGTCATCGACGTCAGGTCCATAGATAATGTAACCGGATAGAAAAACGGGTAACTTTTTGCTTAAGCTGCTGGTATGCTTTTTCATTAAGTTCCCCATGTAGCCAAGATATTTTTCGTTAGTTACCGATAGCAGATTAGAAGGGCAAAGGCTTGTACAGCATACAGCCTCATAATGATCCGATTTTTGCTATTGAACAAAACTCTGAAACTGCCATACACACAATAATTGTACAATTAGAATATTTGTATGAATATTCTAAGCTTGTATACTAGCGCATAGAAGAACTGACAGCCTGATAATACGTCATCAACTTTTATTTGTTAATACATTAGCTAATTTTACTTACTACTTATAATTTTCATAATTTTTACTCCCGCGTTGATCGAACATCGTGCGCAACTTAACTGAGTGCAGTGTAGTGACGTCACAGCGGTCAGCGAACTCGCTCTACTTTCCAAAAACTTATTTTGCTTTTTGTTATAATCAAAATAATATAATATCTACTTCGTAGTCCTATATTAGTGTTGAAAATTATCGATACGATATTAGAAGAAATCGAGCCTTGTAATTATAAATTCTATTGATAGTTTTTTAAAACTATAAAATAAATCAATAAAATTAATAAATTAAAAATACTCTGTTTCAGGATAATGTAGAAACTATAATTATTCTCAGTAAAATTTTCAAAATTTTCCCTTTTTCTTCGAACTGTTTTGTGTTTGAGCCACCTAAAATAAGCTATGAGCCTTAGATCATTTATACGTCTAGATAGACTGTGACAGCTATCACACACGTCGAAAAATATTGAGGTTGACAGTTAACCTCTATTTTGAGCAATGCACGCACACTAACACAAAGTGACATTTAAATTGCGAGTGTCCGACGTAGCTTGTCACACTCACTAAAGTAATAAACCTGGCCGGTTTTCATCGGTTGTCTAGCAGCAAGAAGCTCCATTTAGACGTATAATTATCTAAGTAATTAGCCAAGCGCCATCTTATACCAGGCTGTAAGTGTGAATATCGCTATAGAATCAAATTTAAATTCAAATATTTTTATTCTATTTTAAAATTATTTTATTTTTATTCTATTTAAAATCACTTATTGAACGTCAAAAACTACCACCCATTCAAAAGAGACTGCCTCAGACCTGAGAAGAATGAGCGCCAGAAACTCAGCGGGCTTTTTTTTTTGACTATAAAATATGGATTACAATGTAATATCGTACAATAAACATTTATAATTAAAGAGCCTGAGGGTGTTCGCTTTATTCCCAGTCCGTGGTGTCATTAAGAAAATCGTTTATGCTATAATAACCTTTCCCACACAAATGTTTTTTAACAATTCTTTTAAATTTCGTAACACGTTTGTTTTGTACATTTTCTGGGATCATATTGTAGAAGCATATACATCGCCCAACAAAAGACTTACTAACTCGACCCAACCGAGTAGTAGGCATAACAAGTTTATGTTTGTTCCTCGTGTTAACATTATGAATGTCACAGTTTCTAGAAAATTCCTCAATGTGCTTATGAACATACAGAACATGATCAAAAATGTATTGAGAAGCAACAGTCAAAATGTTTATTTCTTTAATATTTTCTCTTAATGATTCTTTAGGACCTAGGTTATAAATCGCGCGAATAGCCCTCTTCTGCAGCACAAAGATAGTATTAATATTGGCCGCACTGCCCCATAACTATATACCATAGGACATAATACTATGAAAATAACTAAATTATACTAATCTCGCCGTATCTATGTCAGTTAACCGTCTAATTTTCTTAACCGCATATGCTGCAGAACTAAGCCTATTCGCCAATCCTTCAATATGTGGGCCCCACTGCAATTTGGAATCAAGAGTAATGCCAAGAAATACAGCAAATTCCATTGGTTTTACCACCTCTCCATTTAATAAAATATTCGCAACTACATTTTTGACATTTGGCGCGGTGAATTTAATATAATTGGTTTTACGACTATTTAACAATTTAACAAATCAAATCAAATATCAGTGTCATATATTAAGCCAGAGCACAGATTAATTATCTGTCAATTCATAACCCATGTGTCAAAAACCATAGATAACACAGCGCTAATGACTCATTATCATGAAATAGATAGAGTAGACACAATATATACTCGATGTGATACCAAAATAAAAAGGAAAAGTGTGTGACTGACTGATTGCCTTAATTAAATCTACCTTATAGAAAAGTAATTTAGCACTTGACTAGTCCGGCCATATACCTATTGCGAGTAATTAAAAACTACTAATTTTAAAATTTGAATTTGGAATGCGTTTATTGTGTTGGAAATTTCGTTCAATTCCAGCCATTTTATTTCTTTTGTTCGAGACTAACATTAAATCGCAATAAGGAATGGGATCATTGAAAAAACCGAACTGCAATTCACTGCCTTGCACAAATTGGGTTTAGAGCCGTCCGCGTCGCTCAATATCAAGACATTTTAGATTACGTCAGTCAGTCAGTAGTATGTCCGTATATCTTACCAAGACCATAAAGACCGGGGCGGCCGCGCTTTTAGAACAATTTTTTTAAATTTTAGTCTATGTAATAGATTTTTCTGTAAACTTCAGTAGGATTTTACTAGATTACCTCAGGTAAACACAGGTATAACATATCGTTGCTTTTTACTGTCATATATTAAATAAAATAAAACTGAGTAGTTATGGGCAGGCCTACGTATGGTGCCACGCGCCTTAAAGAATATAAGATCCCAAGAAACGGGACAGTGAAATTTCGTGAGGAACGTGTGTTAGCTATGAATGACAGGTAGCTTAAGGCGACACTAAATGCCAGCGACCTTGAGCGATATGAGTTCACGGCTGCAGGCCCGCCATCTATGTAACAAAGCCAATATTTTCAAAATTCTTGCGTGGAAAACAGTTTATATGCTTACAATCCTCGTTATTCACTACTAATCTGAATAAATGAACCTACACAAAAAAGTACAAGCTATAAGAATAACTTTTCTGAGAGAAGTACCAAAAAAAAGCGTCACGCCATGCCAAAATACTTGTTTAACTTCAAAGAAAAGTGGTAGTTCAAAAAGGCTCGGCAGTGTTAACTATAACCAACAGCAAGCATTAGCAACCTATAAATAAGACTTAAGGATATGTGTAACAGGATTAAGTAGAGTTCATAGCTCGAAATGCTATACTTTCACCACGAAACTTGTCTAAAAACACCATGTTTGCGTGTTTTCTGCTTACTCTTCGCCTTAAGACCCACTTATGGGGACACTTGTTAATAATAATATATAATTAATCTAAATGAAAACTCCTTTAAATTAAATATTAAAGGTATCAGTTACTTTATTATTATTTTTGAAGTGAAAAGTTCTATAGCTGCGTTGAACACATTTTGGTAAGGTAAAGTCTTATGTGTTCGCGTCACTAAACTGCTTAATGCAGTGTATCTGTAGGTATAGATTTCGTGTAAAGTTCAATGTGTATATACTGTGCAATGTTGAAATAGTGTTTCTGTTTGATTAATAATAATTTAATTGATTTTAAATATGAGATTTCAAATTTTAATACTAAAAAGTTCTAAATTTTCTCTTCTATCTCTTCTACGGTCTGTACGGCAGTCTCCACAACTGCCAATATTTTTTTTAATGAACTGAACGAATATTTTCAGACTGCTTTATGCTTTAGCAATATAGAATCTATATATATATATAAATGAACTGCCAATCGTTAGTCTCGCTAAAACTCGAGAACGGCTGGACCGATTTGGCTAATTTTGGTCTTGAATTATTTGTGGAAGTCCAGAAAAGGTTTAAAAGGTTGAATAAATATGAAAGTGTTCGGAATTAAATAAAAACAACAATTTTGATTTTCCTTTGATTTGTCCCCAGTCGTTCAGAAATCAAATAAAAATAATAGTTTAATATGAATAACTAATTAGAATTTTTATGTCTTTCTAACTTTCTCAGGAGGTAAAAATTAAACTTCCTTAAAACACGGGTAAATAACACAAAAAAAAGGGTTCCTATTGATTGTTTTAAGTTTATTTTATACAAAAGTTTACGTCTTTTATATTATATCGATTGAGGCAGTACGAATGCTGTCAGGTCAGCTAGTAATATATAATTTGATCACCCTATTTTGCAGTGAAAATGTATCTATTATATATGGTTACTGTTAAATTTGACAGATTAGTGTGTGCCACAGAGTATGGAAGCGAGAGACGCCTCAATCTGCTTGCGGTTTCGAACTGTCTGCAATTAAGCTTAACTGAGAACTTAGAAACAATCGTATTATTTTGTTTTAGACTCTTTGGTTGGTTTTAAATAAATAATTAACTGAAGTGGATGCTTTTAGTCGAGCTTTATTTTGGTATGGTATGGTAAAGGGGCTCCTGTTTCCGCAATTAAACCCTAGTGGTTTTAACCCATGGGTCCATTTTGCGTGCAGTAATGGCCAGTTACTCCAACCAGCCCAGCTCCTTCCAGAAGTTCAGAACATTCCTGAGGTGTTCGCAGACTTCCTGGAGCGACCTCGTATTGGTTAAGGTTTTTGCCCGTTGGTTGGCCACCCCCGCACATTCCAGGATTACGTTTCGTCCTCGGCCAGACAGCCTCTGCACAGGACTGTCCGTTACGCCGATTGTGAAAAGGTGTTTGTTTAGTGATGTGTGACCCGTTAGGGTGCCCACCATTATACGGATGTCATGTCTGTCGAGGCTGATAAGTCTACGTGTCACTTTGGGCGACAGTGCAGTTATCGCTTCTTTCGAGTGTCTACAGCTTGAGACATTCATCCATCGGGTGTTGTGTAGGTTGTTGGTGAGAGAGCGTATCCATGAGTGCATTTGGCAGAAGTGGCAATGGACCAGTCACTAGATTTGCCGATGCCCGCCTTGCAAGCTCATCCGCTGCATCATTACCCAACGAACCTTTATTTTATTATAAGATTGAGTCTTACACTTGCATTCAAATTCTGCGTTAACAGCATTGTCTGCCTTTTTTTACCGACTTCAAAAAGAAGGGGGATCTCAGTTCGATTGGTAGGTATATTTTTTTATGTATTAACCTGAGATTTATGTTACGGTTTACATGACTTAACATTGTTTGGCACAGTAGTTTTCATCTTATGAACATTTTTCTTTACGTGGATGATATTATTATAGTTTGTGTACGGCTTTTTTAGGAGTTTTTAGTTAGAAAGACTATATATTGCTATATAAAATTCTCGTTGCACAATGTTAGTTACCTTACTCCTCCGAATCGGCTTTACTGATTTTTACCAAATTTTATATGCATATTCAGTACTTCGGCTACTATCTATATAGTGAGAGATCATTGTATAATCATAATGCACCTATTCTCGAGTATGTTAAAAAAAACTCTAAATTATTTAAAAGTGTTTGTTCTATTGCAAAGTCAATGCATATCAGACAAATAATTAAAAATGCACCAAATAAAATAAAGATGACTTGGAATGTTATTAACTGGGAATCTGGAAGATTGAAAGACCGCAACATTGAATGTAATCTATCAATAAACAATACAATAATTCAATCTCAGCAGGAATTTGCTACTGCTTTGAGAATTTTTTTTCTGAGATTCCAGTTTCTATCACAAACACTCTTGTCTCTTCCACCAGTGTTGCTGAGTCACTTCTTCTGGAAAATGTGTCATTATGCGATTTATGACAAACACTCTAAAGTATAATTTGCTTTGTTTATGTTTGTTCTGTATCATTACGGAAATATTGTGTTTGTTGCAAATAAATATATTTTTATTTCTTATTATTCTTTCATTTTTATTCTATCACACCACAGCGAACTCACATATTGGTTCTAATTAATCGTACTGCTATTAAAGCTATCGCTGCATATCTAGATAACTTAATTATCAATGCACTTACTTTTAAATATGAACCACATTCGGTGGTGTAAGTTACATGTAAACTAATAGAATCAAGTGCGAACATCAAAGTAATACAGAGGGTGAGATACGTACGTAGTTTAGGGGTCGAGGACGGTTTTATGCAATCATAAATCATTTTTTTATGGAATAGGAGAACAAACTAGCGTAACCTGATGTTAAGTGATCACCGCCGCCCACAATCTGTTGCAACACCAGAGGAATCACAGGAGCGTTGCCGGCCTTTAAGGAACGAGCACGCGCTTTTTTTGAAGGTACCCATGTCGTATCGTATGATAAATAATTTATTTCGTTTTCTAGTTTCATAATGATTTATCTTAATTTCTCTATGTGCAATAAGGATTTACCGCACTTCGTCGGGTATTTTTAAAATTTCTCAGTAGCCCTGACAAACGTATGTTCAAGGTTGCATAGTGGTCGGTTGGGCAGTTAAGGCGTGAAAGTATAAAAGATAAATATTCTCATATATTCGGGAATCCACCCGTCCGTCTTAAGAAATACATTTTGGACTTTGGATGATGAACTCAATGTGGTACTGTTTCTTAAGTCGTTTTTTCACGCAATACACATAATTAATTACATACATTACATAAGAACGGATCGTTGAGTAGTCTACTTATCGATCAACGGGTTGGGGGTTCTATTTTCGATATTTTACAATTTAGTTGGTATTCAAGAATATTCTTTTAATCGTTTAATTACGGAGGATTTTGAGGCAACTTTCTGCTACAATCACGCTGTGGAATGAGCTTTCTTACAAATGTCAATACAACATTGACAGTCTTGAAACATCCCTAATCTTTATTTATTATAAAGTTATTGTCACACTTCTGCATAACGCGTTCTCTAACAAAATCAGCTTATACAGGGTGTAAGTGATCCGTTAGTGAACGCTCAATTAATTCACAATTTAATACAATTGTTATTTGTATGTCAATTTGAATGTCAATTTGTCTGTCTTCCCGTCGCTTGGGGTTACATAATACATACATAACTTTCCCCTTGTCTTTCAACAAGTACTTATAGATATAGTGTGGGTTGCAAGAAATATTATTTACGCCATAATATTTTATATTACATTATATTTGAATTTCTTTGTGTATTTGCGCTCAATAGCCTCTTCGGGGATATAGGAAGTACAGTTTAAATACTTACTTCAAAACAGCTGGACCGATTTTGGTGAAATTTTCAGGCAATATTCAGATGAGCCCAACGAGTTTATATGATCGCTAGTATATTAAAGAATAATGATGCTATAAAATCGTTATAAATCCTTTCAAATTACTTACTTTGTGATGTCTTACGGCCGTTCCCAATATACTATCTACAGATAGAGAAAAAGTTACTACCATCTACTGTCATTAATTAGCTGTCAAAGACCTGAAGCTGTCCCAATATACCCAATAAGTCATTCGCATCGCCTTATATTAGGACGCGTGAGTTGCAATTTCCATACAAACTCCTATCGAAGGTAAGCTATACGTCCTCGACAGACAGCGTGTACGGATAAGGTGAGCTACCGTCGATAAGTTTATTAGGACAGAAAAGTCAACGATAGTTACGATTTTTACCTCAAATAGGCCACAACCGAAGATAGACTGAATATTGAGAACGGCTGTAAGTCGTATTAAAACTAAAAAAAATATTTTCGGCCAGCCAAGCTATCTCACTTGTAAATGCTGCCAGTAATCTTGATATACTTCCCAGTAGTGATAATTTCATGTAATCATATTAAGTATTGCAAATATAGTTTTTTATTGAATTAATTTGTTTTGAATATTTTTTTTTAAATAAGGGACGAGACGAGCTGGACGTTCAGCTGATGGTAATTGATACGCCCTGCTCATTACAATGTAGTGCCGCTCAGGATTCTTGAAAAACACAAATAAAATTTGAAAAACAAAATTTTAAGAACGATGCGGTATTCGAACCCACGACCTCCGGCGTTCCGTACCGGTGCTCTAAACCACTGAGGTAACCGTTCGATTATCGCCTCGTTATAAAATTCTGTTTTCTTTGTTCAACTCTCAGGTTGTGGCTTCATCTACAGGATCTACTTTACAGTTGATAACCTACTCGACCCCAATATTTGCATATTAGGAAATTGACTTGAGATGTCGCTCTTGTAAATCTAAACAAATTGTTATGTTTTTCGCCGGAGGTCGTGGGTTCGAATCCCGCATCGTTCTTAAAATTTTGTTTTTCAAATTTTATTAAAAACACAACAAATTGTTCTTGAAAAACCTCAAAAATTTTGAGCCGCACTGCAACTGCGCTCGTCACTTTGAGACATAGGATGTTAAGTCTCATTTGCTCCGTAATTTCACTAGCTACGGCGCCCTTCAGACCGAAACACAGTAATGCTTACACATTACTGCTTCACGGCAGAAGGAAGAAGGCGCCGTTGTGGTACCCATAATCTAGCCGGCATCCTGTGCAAAGGAGCCTCCCACTGGTATGAAATATTTATAATGTCATTTTCTTTACCGGGTTGGTACACACACATTATCGATAATCGATTCAACAGACAGACCCGTGACACTATGAAGCGTGGACAAGTTTCAGGTGTAATAAAACAAAATTTGTCAGGTTCATTATTTTCATTAACAAGAAACACAGTATAGGCGTTACTCAGTTTAAAAAATAATAAGTGATAGAGATATTAATAATAAACTAACTATCCTATATTGCGTAACCCATTTTGATGTATCAATGAGTGCCTAAGCTAAAAAAAAAAACATTGAAGTAGGCGTTACTTTGCGGAAATCCATAATTGTACAAATGATTTAAAATTTTTTTTTTGTTTTCTTTCGAGCCTCGTGCCAGATTTTGGCGAGACAACACGTCCTGAGGATGCCTAGTGTATAGGCGAAACACGTGTCGAATTGTTTAAAAAAAACAAATATTGGCGGAATTAACACTAAAGAAAAGTTACTTACTGTAACAAAAGCTGTGGAAACGTCGAAAATAATTGAGGTTGACAGTTAACCAGCGGTGGATTTACACTAGGGGTTGGGGCAAGTGCCCAGGGCGGCAAATTTTTTAGGGCGGCAAAATTTCGAAAGTGAAATTTTTTTTTTTAATCTTATCAATGTTGCTCAATATAATTAATTAATTCTGTTAATTAATAATTTCTGATTTATTCTATTTTGAATAAAAATATTTGAATTTGAATAACTAATAATCTGCGGGTCACTGTAAGTTTGGCTGTGTAGATTTTCTTTACTACGTAGCAATGATGCACTTATTTTTTTTATGACAATAAGGGATGATACGAGCAGGACGTTCAGCTGTTAAATAAAATCACTTATAATTAAATACAAAAACATAGCCAGTTACAGTCTACCACGGTTTGCCTAATGGAAGGAACAGCAGTGTTTACAGTAATAAAGAAAAAAATTTAATATGAATAGCACACGATCAGAGAAATTAAACAAAATAATTTATTTAAATGTGCCGGCGTTAGTTGCATAGTGAATTATATGTATACGTATGAAAAGTGAATTTAAATAAGAGAAAAACATGATAAATACACAGATTTGATAGTAAGATACATAAATTTGATAGTTTAATAAATCATTATCTATTAATAAATAAATATAGCTATACTTGTTACAAATTAGTTTTCTCTACAATACTTTTTATGGTGTGGTTTTTAACCGTAGAATGGATCAATATCTTTGAAAGATATACATTTGTGCAACGAGTGAGAACACTGTTCTGGCCATAATTAGTACGACGAGTAGGAACTTGAAAAGTAGAAATGTCATGGGTGTGAGGGAGCGCGTAGGCATATTCCTACCAGAAGTTAGGGACAGTTGAGACGACCGCTCAGCACATCATGTAAGAACATTTTGTCCGAGATAAGTGCGCCTTTCCTGCAATGTCAGCTGATTATACAATCAGCAGGCAGCTTTTGTTACAGTACAAATGTACAGTACAACAACCGATACAAACAGACCACGAATATTACTTTAGTGTTCGTGACAAGCTACGTCTTACACCCGCGATTTGAATGACACTTTGTGTTAGTGTGCCTGCATTGCTCAAAATAGAGGTTAACTGTCAACCTCAATTTTTTTCGACGTTTCCACAGCTTTTGTTACAGTACAAATGTACAGTACAACAACTATACAAATGTTTTTTTTTTTGTTTTCTTTAGTGTTAATTCCGCTAATATTTGTTTTTAAACAATTCGACACGTGTTTCGCCTCTACATGTGGCATCCTCATGAAGTGTTGTCTCGCCAAAATCTGGCACGAGACTTCAGTCTCGTCTCGTAACTTAAATCATTTGTATAATTATTGATTTCCACAAAGTAACGCCTACTTCAATATTTTTTTTACAGTAAACTAGCTAAGGCACTCATTGATAAATCAAAATGGGTTACGTAATATAGGATAGTTAGTTTATTATTAATATCTCAATCACTATCTATTTTTTAAACTGAGTAACGCCTATACTGTGTTTCTGTTAATGAAAATAATGAACCTGACAAATTTTGTTTTATTACACCTGAAACTTGTCCACGCTTCACAGTGTGTCAAGGGTTGTCTGTTGAATCGATTATCGATAATGTGTGTGTACCAACCCGGTAAAGAAAACGACATTATAAATATTTCATACCAGTGGGAGGCTCCTTTGCATATACATGCGACAATTGTCTTTGTATTTAGATGCAACTTTCCGGAATTTCTAAGTGTAATAAAAACTTTTTCTAAATTCGTTCTAACTTACTAATAATATATGGCAAAAAATGGGTTCCATATCACGGAGGCATACTCTAAAATTAATCTAACGCATGCATGGTAAACTATTTTCAAAATGATGACAAGTACCCATTACACATTACAAAGCCCAAATTACGATAAGCGCAATTTATTATGCAATCTATAACATATTCATTTTGGAATCCAGGAAGACAAGAAGATTTCTAACAACAATATCTTTGTATTAACTATCCGTTAAAACTGTAAGAGAAAATTATTGGTGTAACGATATTAAGTCTCATTTGCCCAGTAATTTCACTACGGCGCCCTCCAGACCGAATCACAATTATAGTGCTTACACATTACTGCTTCACGGCAGAAAATCTTGGAATCTCTTGTATTTCCTTCACGTTTTAACTTGTCCATTCTCTTGTTCCAGCAACGGCTTAAAACTTCGCCAACTGACAGATGGGCGCCATCTTATCCAGCTAATATACACACCAAATGGCGTCATACAAGACTGCGAGTACATAACCGAAGTGAAATCAACTAGAAACTTCCTGAAAACAATGCGTAAAGAATTAAAACTCGCGCTAGACGAAACAACGTTCCGAATAACAGAACACACAAGAACCACAGACAACGAAAAGTTTTACCGCCATTTTGGTAATGTGACAGTTACCTTATTGACAGATGGCGAGCTGCCGCCTGACGAAGCGTGGCTCAATTATGACAGATTAAAAATGGAATGCTTCGAACGTCATGAGCAACTCAAATACATGATGGAGAATAAAAATAAAATTAGCACAACCACATTGGCCAGGTAATTATGTCATTATATCATTGACGTACAAGAAACGACTAGACTCCCAATCGCCTATTAAAAGGTCGACAGAAATGATGAAAATGATTAAAAAGGTCAAATTAGTTACACAATTTTGCTATTTTTAAAGAGAGACTTGCCTGAAATAGAATACTCGACCCTTTTTATGTTTGGATATGATGTTATTTGGACAGTTTTGTAATGACCACTGAATTGCGTGGGGCACTCTTCAAAGCGCGGTCGACACACAATTGAACGCCTGCCTAATAGACGCGATGTCATAGTTTCTTTCAGTCAATTTTTGAGCGTGATTGTGAGTACTAGTTGTTTATTGTACGTCAGTGTTAAAAGTTTAACCAAGTTATGTATATATCTAGATATCGTATTATTATTGTCTATGACAAGCTGGATGTCGATTTAATCTTTTTTGAATTATAATAATATTATCTAGATATATAAATAAAAATTCTTAAATCTAGTCGTAGTGTTGTTCTATACAATATTTATTACAACTAGGCGAATTTTTCTATTCGAACGTTTTAATGCTATTTAATTGAAAATGCTGAAAATAATTTAAAAAAACGCGTGTTTACGTACTTTAAAAATTACTGAAATTTACACTAAAATCGTAAATACCACTATCTAATCTAATTATTCAAAGATTTGTGTCAAGAATTATGAGATTTATCTCTTTGCTTTTTACTCTAATATCAATGTCATCAAAACCATAACCTGTAATAAAAAACTAAGTCTAGCAACTCAGTTCTTCTACAGTAAAAAGTTGTGAGATCCAAGCACTGACCTGTATAAATACCACTGGACAGGCTGTGCCATATGTTTGACAGCAAATTTTTTGTGCCTATTTGAAGCGCCACTGGCGAGCGTCAAGAGAACTAATTTTGACGTATAATACAAATGGCTGCGAAGGAACGTACAATACTCTAATGTATTTTCGCATTTTGAATTAATTTCGTTCGTTTTCCGTGTTATTTATACTTCAAGAATCAACGTAATAAAGTACACATTTTTTTGTAAATATTTTCCCACCATCTATCGATGTTTGCTGATCGATGCTACATGGCCAACAGCGCCAAAATGGCGAATATCAAACAGGCACAAAAGCACTTTGACAGCCGCCAGTCCAGTGGTATATAGTAGAGGTCAGTGGATCCATGTAATAACAAGTCGGTCAATTTATTCAATCCTTACTTAAGGGTCAATTTGTGTTAAGTTATTACGTAACGAGCTCACCTAAAACATCTTATAGTGACCATATCAATATTAAAAATCCTATACGTTTTAAATAAATTAAAAAAAAAACATCTAATTGCATCTATTCTAAATTTGAAGCTTCTATGTCTGCTAGAAATGCTTCAGAGCTTTGATGATCGCTCAGTCAGTCAGTGAGTGAGTGACAAAATTAAGATACTTTGACTCGTTATAATTCTTAAACTACCGGTTTAAATTGAATGAAATTTACTAACAGTACTAATATACAGTGTTTATACAATGCCTGTTTGGTTACTGAAAATTCAGGCTTCTAGTTTTATCCACAACGAAGTTATAGGGTCGAAAATGGCCTGAACTGCTTCGACAAAATGATAGTGGCCAGACGGTAGAGATACTAATATTATACTAATCAATATTAAAATTTAGATTGTTTTTATTTTGCTTCATGGATTCCAAACCTTCATCTATCTACTCTGTACTAAAACGCAAGTCCTTGACTTATACTAAATTTTTTATTATCCAAAGTCACAGATAAGACATCCCGACAACATAATTGAGATTAACTAACGGCCGTTTTCAATAACCTACCTACCCTTAGTTTAACTTACGGATACATTACTGTCACCGTTTAATGACAAGATCTTATCTATCCATAGTTATGTCTAATATATAATAATTGAATGCTATCAATAGCTTATTTAAAAGTAAGTAAGCGGAAAAGGATAGATTTGTCTACGTCTAGTAAGTTAAACTAAGGATAGATAGGTTATTGAAAACGACCGTTAATGGAATTGCGTCAGATTTGACATAGATACAACACTACGTCTAGCTACTGTACTTATATGAAAAACTACTAACAGTGTTACTCTTTCAGCAAACTCTTTCTCACTTCACCATATTTGTGACTAAATCTGTATATATTTTATAAATATACAGCCTGTTTATCTCTACTACGACCACCGGCTTTTTATGCTACCACCTGTATAAAAAATATATAAGTACATCTTATGATTAGGATTATAATGTGTATTATATGCTTAAATTTCTCGCAAATACTTCAATAACATTTCCATATTAGTCGATTTAAGACATAATATAATATTAATTGATTAATAGTAAACAAAAAAAAAATATGCTGACATAGTTGATAAAGAGATTAAAAAATAGATCAAGCCATGCGGACTCTATAAATCAACACCATAAGCTATTAAAATCAATTTTTATACAAAAAAGCAACTGATCGATTAAAATTTTTGTTGATAAGTTCAAAAATCACTCATTTCTCTTACGATATGCTTTTTACATCAATTTAATTGTTATATTATACGATTTTATCTACTCCCATGCTTTAAATCTTCTATTAAACATTCTAAAACAGTTTATTGCCAATAATAAAACACCCAATGTCGTAATAACCATTACAACTGAAAATTACATACTGAAATTCATTACAACATCCAAAGGAGTGTTGTAATGAATTTCAGTATAACATTACAACAATCGTTTGGATGATGTAATGGTTACTAGGACTGGCTTTATTGTATTGGAGTTATTATACCCCTTATTACACAACAGTTACATAAATAACAATAATGCGACAAAACGTGGGAGTTTTGATTTTTAGGCCCTAGCAGAACATACCTACGCGCTTCGTGCCTTAGGTTACCCCAATACCAGGTAAAAGAGATAGCAAGTCAGGTCATAAATGTTAAAATAATTACCCATTAATTAACAATAATTGATTACTAAAAAAAATCAAGACAACCACCCAATGTAATTTTCTTTTCTGCATTTTTGGCAACAAAAATTATGTTATATGGAGTAATATTAACCGGACGTTTAGTTTTAAACGGAATATTGCGAGGTCAATTTATGATTTTTTATGCAACATGTGATTTGAAAAAATTAAAGTACAACAACTATTCGACGTATTATATCATACATAATAATATTTTTTTTATTTTAGAACTACTAGATATATTAATAAAAAAAAAAACAGTTATAAATATAGTGAATTTTCCAATGGACGGACAGCGGAGTCTTAGTAATAGGGTCCCGTTTTAAACTTTGGATATGGAATCCTAAAAAAGACGCAAGGGACAATTTACACAGTTTATTTAAAACCGACATAAAGGATAAGCGAAACAGGTAATCGCAACGGATATTCAAATCTCAAACGTGACAGGCGTGGAAGCATAGAGTAAAGAAAGAGATAGAAAGGCACGTACACCAAAGAGGATATAAATACTACGTAATAAGAGGCGGGAGTGCCTAAGTAAAAATTTAAATTTAGTTTAATATGAAACGTGCAGTCATTTGACATAAGTTTCAAATAGTAATTACAATATGGCGACGAAGCATAATTCGGCTAAGTTTGAATGAACAGTTCCTTAAAACGTAATGGATTTCTCCGTTTTTTACAAGATTATAGCCGTCAATCTGTCAATCTATCAATGACTGCACGTTTCATACAATCGAGTGAATCGCTTTTTTCTTAGAGAGATTCGCTAAGCTGACGTACACTAATATGCGTGACAGCGAGGCAGAAGGCCACGCACACTCCTGTACACCTTATGTTGTATTGTAAGGAGCTCCTGTTTAGCAACTCCTTGATTAGGTCCATTTCACATGTAGGTTTGTCTTGTCGCTCCAACGATATCAGTTCCTTCCGGAAGTTCAGAAACTTGGGGTTTTCTCAGACTGCTTGCAGCGACCATTTACTATCGAAAATAATTGCCCGTTGGTCAGTGACAGTGTCGCTCAGAATTATAAAAAAAAACATGTGTGTAATTCACACTTGCTAGAAGTGAAACCTTCAAAAATTTTGGCTTCAAGATAATGAGACGAATTATATGGAGAGAATACATTTTATTCGAATATATTACATTTATACAGTGGTGTAAGGGTGATGTAAGGTTTGAGACCTTACATTTTCGATAAATGATACAAGAGGCTTTATACTTTAGTCTTAATATGGTCTATATATCTTTGGAATACTGTGTTAGTTGCTGTTTTTAATCCTGTAGTTTATACAGTGCGACTGCTGCACATTTTCAGATTTTATTTGGCGTCCAAAAACTCAATCAACGGAAACGCTGTATTCAATGCAGAATTTGCATTAAACCTCTCAACTGCATATGAAGTCCTGGTACATGTTGCTAGGAAGACACATGATTTCAACCGCTACGAAAGAGATTCTTATCACCGCTATCATATTTATGTTCTCCTGGTGTCTATGTAGTAATAATCGCGTCATACATATATATATGACGATATCTTCTTCAACTACGATCGCCTGGTACTAACACACTGTATAATGCTTCCTATCTCATTCTCCCGCCTTACCTGTTTGTGTTTCTATCGTCTCGCTTTTTCGTTTCATCGAGTTTCAAATCACAACGATTCTAAAAAAGCCTCACTTCAATAAACATAATTCTGAGCGGCACCGCAAATGTGCTCACGCTAAGTTATAAGATTCTGATCTCAGACTGATTCAGAGAGCAATTTCATTAGCTACTGCGCTTTTCGTAACAATCACAAGAGCGTTAACGGCATTATAAAGTGTCCATACATAATTATTAATTCTAAAATTGAAGACTTATTGGTACGTGGCAAAAAATATGGTTACAATGTAATATTGTGCAATAAAATTTATTATTTCATAGCCTGATCGCTACATTTCCAATCAGCTGTAGTATCGAAAAACTGTACGAAGACGTAGTTCTGGAAAGGTTACGAAACGTCGGATTAAAATAAAAATTCGGTTAAAATTGCACGCAATTGAAAGCTTAGATAGTGTTTGTATTTCAAAAACAAAATAAGAATTTAACTATAATTTGGGTAAAATTTAATATATTTCTATCAAATTACATTCCATTTCTTTTTGTCATTTCACAAAAATATATTGCACGCATCATGAAGTCATCACCTGCCATCTGTCACTTTGCACGCGAACTGACACTAATGACATTACGCCATTAACCACAGAAAACAAATGACAGGTCGCGGCGTTCGTTCAGGGAGAGTTTCATAATGCCTGGGACGAAATGGTGTGGCGCTGGACAATTGGCCTTGAGCTACAACGAGTTGGGGTCAGATATTAATGAAGACAGATGCTGTAGGGCCCATGACAACTGCCGAATGAACATCGGGGGCTTTAAGAGGAAATTTGGCTATTTCAATTATATGCCGTATACGATTTCGCACTGCAAATGCGATAGGAGGTTTGTTTTTATTTTTATTTTTTTGGGCTTTCGTTTTTGGGGTGCATTTTTCGCTTGGGTATGGGTTGGGCGTCATTTTATTTACAGTTTTGTTTACGTTTTCTGATTTATTATGGTTCAGTGTTTTTTTTTTTATATACAGCATACATACATGCTAAATGGATATTATTGACGGTAGCGTTTTAAATAATTTTGATAATTAACCGACTTCAAAAAAGGAGGAGATTTTCAATTCGTCGGTATTGTGTTGGTTTTGTTACTTCAAAACTTTCGACTGGGTGTACCGATTTTGATGATTATTTTTTATTTGAATGCTGGTGCTTCCTGTGCGGTCCCATTGATCTGACAATGGCATCCATGTGAAAACGATATAAGTCTTAAATTTGCTATACATACGTAAAGCAAAGTGGATGATAAATTTACGAATAACTCTATATCGCGCCAACCGATTTCGATTATCCTTTTTTTATTGGAAAGGATATACTTCATAGATAGTTTGGAGAGAGTTTGGTTAGGTTAGTGATTACGGAATCCATGACAAAGTAACGGAACTCTTCAATTCTTAGGAGCAAATTAACGATACTCGGCCGAATGTTTTTTATGCTATTCGGAAATTTATGTCATCTACCATAACATAGTTACGGTCAAGTAATTGTCGTAGTCGAATATTATGATCAATGGGACTCCTTAATGACTTACAGTAAGGGTGCGGTCTGTGGCAGAACTGTCTGTAATCAAATTGCAAATTGCTTACGTTCATTGCTGCATTGAAAAGTTTTGTATATCTACACATCTTTAGAAAAATTGTTAGTTAATAATTAAATAAAAACTTTATTAAAAAAAAAACAACCAACTTCAAAAACATTATTCCAAAACAATAGATATAATATACACTAAACAGCATAAAAAGAATTGCGTGTTTTTATACAATCTAATTAATAAATCTAATTCTAGTTACGATTATTGTTATTTTTGGAATCGGTGTCCTTCCGCCGCGGCCCGCTCTCGCCTCTCACCTTACGACGACTACAGTAATTCGACTGTATCGACCAGTCTATACTCTTGAAGAATCTACACTCAGTAGGTATCCACGGGAATCTACTCCGTTGGTTAACTTCTTATATTGATAGAAGATCACAGGTTGTGGCGGTAAATGACTACCATTCGGAGTGGTTCACAATTTCTTCAGGCGTTCCACAGGGATCTCTGCTTGGCCCACTCCTTTTAACATATTTGTAAACGTGTGTATATACACCTGTATTAAGAAATCAAATTTTTTGATGTATGCTGATGATATTATCTGCGCACATAATATTATGAAGTATAAGAATAGGTAGTGTCTTCGATTACCTACCAAAAAAAATCGGATTATGTAGACTAGTAAGATTTCATGAATTGCGTTAATGTTGAGTCGGTTTTTGTACTGGTAAAGTGTACCCAGCTACCGGTGGCGGGGAATGAGTAACGCGGAGCGTGGAACTACCGATTTACTAATAGAATTGTGAATTCATTTATTGTGGTTTGTGAGGTACGTATTATATTAATTCCGTTTGGCGTTTCTTTGATATTTAACAATGACGTTCTATAGACATATCAAATCAAATCATTTATTAATAACACCATGTTACAAGTCAAAAAGCAAAAATAGGTCAATTTAAAATTCAAATTATCATTTTACATAGGTAGGGAAGTCCTACCTCACAATAATACAGTATTATGTAATTATATATTGTTATGTATATAAAGCAAATAAATATTTTTTACGTGTTGTAAAATATGTTTTACCTAGTCAAATAACTGGCATCTTGTAGAACTCCTCAACTGAGTAAAACGTATGTTGGAGAAGCCATTTTCGGAGTTGTGTCTTAAACACCGTTGTGGAAGTTGCATCTTTCTTGATCGAGTTCGGCAGCTTGTTAAATAATATTATTTTCTTGATATTTCCTTATATTCTGCTCTATATAGCAGAAAGACAATGTAAGCACACTTTTCTCCTTAGTCGTGTGTTAAATGTCACTGTCCGAATCAAACCTGAACTGAATAAATGTTTTACATTGCTGGTTATTGACCAATAATATTTTAAACAACTGGAGTAAATGCGGCAATGTACAGATATAGCAGTTGAAACTTATTATGGTGTAATTTGTGGCATGTTCCATATGTCGGCTTTACTTTTGTACCACGTGATTTGTCTATGTATTAGAATGGTACTTAAAGTTAATTTATTTATTTATTAGAATACCAATAACAGATATATATTATATATTTCACAATAGATATTTTCACAATGCAAATAATATATTAAAAATAGGCAAAAAATTAACTGCTACAAAAATTTGATTGAAATTAACAATTAAACAATGAATAAATGTTACCGCCCAAACGCAATTTTCGGACAAACTAGTTTTTCCTAGGCTAAATCAGTTCATTATTTTTAACGATGCAGAATTAGTGTAGACTAGGCAAATTCAGTTTATTTTGAGGTGTACTTATTCATGTTAGACTCAACCTGTGTGAAAAACGCGAGGTAAAGTAATTTCAAATTTAAAACTTTTTGTCTTTATCTTTTTTTTATTCAGATAGTTACACCAATAACACATCATTATAAAATTAAACTTTTAGCAAGTACACAAGGGATAGTACAATACGACATGTCCTTACAGGTGTAAACAACATTTACAATAGTGCGAAAATAATAATAAAGTTGAACAATTTAATATAATAAAATTAAAGAAATGAAGAGTTGAACGAAAATGATGGTAAAAATGACTTAAATACATTTCTATTATAAAAAAAGAGATTTATAAATATAACTCTACAACAATGTAATAACTTACTTCTAATATTCAACTTATATAACTAAGATCTTAATACATCAGTGTAGTCGGTTTTAAATTTATTGATATTAACCATATGAAAGATATCTATATTACAATTTTTTGCAGTGATATTATTACCTTTGTCACTACAGAATTACATGACAGCGAGAAGGAGTTTTAATCTTGGAGCAACTCTACATTTTGTTTATAAAATAGAACTTGTTCAGCCTTGGCTAACCTGTTTTATCCAAAGGCATATAGGAGAAACTAGTTTAACATAGTCTGTATATACATTTTACACAGATTTATTCTATCTCCTAAAGGAAGATCTGATTTGCCCTAGGCAAAACTAGTTTGTCCTAAAATCGGGTTTGGCTCGTAACATATATAAGAGAACCTTACGAGACTTTTATTATACAAATCGAATTTGTAACCAAAATTTATGAACGATGCAGGAGCGCTCTTACCAACTAAGCCCACCGTTCTAGTGACACATGGTTCGTAAATCTTGGTATGTCTTATTCAACTCTTAGGTTGTGGCTCCATCTATAGGATCTACTTTACAGTTGATAACCTGCTTAACCCCAATAATCGCATATTAGAAAATTGACTTGAGATGTCGCTCTTTCAAATCTAAACAATTTGTTATATTAAAAGTCATATCAGTCACTTCTGGGATTAATTATACAATTTAAATTTGTAACCAAAACCGCTCTTACCAACTGAGCCAACTTTCGAGTGACACATGGTTCAATATTCTTGGTATGTCCTCTTCAACTCTCATACATATGAATAATAATTTAAAAAAATATAAAATAACTAGCTGACCCAGCAAACGTTGTATTGCCGATATTAAAATCGCGATACAAAAGTAAATGTTGATCGTAGATGGGTGAAAGTTTGAAGTTGTATATATTTTTAATGCTGACTCATAATCAAACAAATTTTAAAAAAATGTAAAAAAAATAGATGTTGTCCGATTCTCAGACCTACCCATTATGCACTCAAAACTTCATGAGAATCGGTCATGCCGTTTCGGAGGAGTTCAATGTTTAACACCATGTCACGAGAATTTTATATATTAGATGTACATATGAATTGGAAAACTAAAAACATATTATTAATAACGCGGCCCATATTGTCTAGTATTACCATTACCGACCTTATAAACAGTCGAATACACGTACATATGAATTCAAAAACCGAAAACATATTCATAATCTACTTTGCTAATAATTATCCTACTTTTCTAATAATTAACCGATTTAAAAAAAACGGAGGTTCTCAATTCGACGGTTGTTTTATGTTTTTTAACTCAGAACTTTCGACTGGGTGAACCGATTAAGATGATTCTGTTTTTTGTTTTGCTTCCCGTGGGACTACCATTGTAATTTAGTCCAGATCTGACAATGGCATCTATGAGAAAATCATAAAATTCACAAATTTGCATTAAGTATGTGCGCGACAAATGGACAAATAACTCAATATAACGCCAACCGATTTCGATTATTCCTTTTTCGTAGTTTTGATGAGAGTTTGATGCTGCTGTTTTACCAGTATTATTATGGCCAGCCGGCCAGATTATGGGTACCACAACGGCGCCTATTTCTGCCGCGAAGCAGTAATGTGTAAACATTACTGTGTTTCGACCGAAGGGTGCCATAGCTAGTGAAATTACTGGGCAAATGAGACTTAACATGTAATGTCTCAAGTTGACGAGCGCAATTGTAGTGCCGCTCAGAATTTGTCAGGGTTTTTCAAGAATCCTGAGCGGCACTGCATTGTAATGGGTAGGGCGTATCAATTACGATAACCTGAACGTCCCGCTCATCTCGTACCTTATATTCATTAAAAAAAACCCTACCGTAAGTCCGTAACGTTGTTATGGTTAAGTAATTGTCATAAGATTAAGTAATAATCTGTGGCACCATTTCAAACTGTTTGTAATCAAATTGCAATGTGCTTACGTATATCGCTGCATTGAAAAATTTAGTAGGTCTATACATACAAATAAGTTGCCGGTGTACTTCAGATTCACTTAAAATCACAAAAAAAAAACAATCGACATCAAAAATACAACAAAAGATATCATCAGAGTCAAAGGTTCTACCTATCGCGTCACAGACCCTTTCCATATATCACCAAGTCACATCCTATTCGCTTGTTGACAAATGACGTCAACAATAAGGAACCCGCAGAACTAATTTTATAATAGCCTCGTAAAAGGTTGATCTAATAACATAAAACCATTTACATCGTACGTACAAATAAAACGTGAGGAATTTATGACTTTATTGCATCAGCCTTAAGTGAAATAGATTGATGAGAATGTATTTTAATGTCTGTTTATGTAACATGAACCATTTAGCGTTTTATTGGCCATTAGTAAAGTAACCAGATTCCAGCCGCTGAACCCTTGAATCACTCACTCCACGTTGAGAACCTATGGTGGTTCTCAACGTTTGCGATAACGCCCCCTTGTAGGTGTTTGAGACTTTCGGGGGGGCAGTAGAAGACCCAGAGAAAATTAGGGGGCATTGAGAAAGCGCAGATGGGGCGTGGGTAGATTAAAAAATATAGTCTAAAAAGGCAAAAAAAAATACATGAAAATACTCTAAAAAAACATATTCTCAAAGTGGGCGGTGAGTAAAATACGGTTGAGAAACTATGCTCTACACCCTACAAACTTAATTGTAAACCTTGAACTGTAAACCAACTAGATACCGCAGGCAAGTCACAAAGTGTGGCAACTAATTCTACGCCCAAGTGGGCGTTCTCGCGCCAGTCTGAAACAATGTATGACGTTGACGTGCCACATGTTCTGTTAAACTTTGCTAATAATAGAAACTAAAATGGCGGGTTGCTTAGTAAAACTTTGTAAAAACAATACTACAAGAAATAAGAAAGACACTGGGATCACATATCATCAGTATTTTATTAATTTCAATATAAAATAACACGAAGCGTATGTTACACAATTTGAAAGATGCATCTAATAGTTGCCGTAATGACAAAGATAGTGCAGTATCTACTTGGAACGCAGCGGAGACCAATCCTTAATCTTATATTAAACCATTTAACTTGGCAGTCATCATTGGGAATTTCTTTGAAATTTAAACATTGCCATTAAAAGCCGGTGGTCACACATGGAAAGAGTTTGCTGGTATGATTAAGTACTACTATATATTAAGAATGGGGTTATAAAATGCGTCGTGCATCATACTCATATATCATCGACAACTCAGTTCCAAACATGGTTCAGAGATCAGATTTTTCCCATTAAAATATGATTATTTTACGTGAGCCGTGTGGGAAAACTTACTTAAAGACGATTAGTACGAATTATGTCCTGTTCTCTTGATATAGAAAGAAAAGAGATGCCATGGAGATACTAAGAGTACCAGGTACCAAGTGGTGTGGGAAGGGATACTCGGCGACCCGTTACTCGCAGCTGGGTGGCTACACCAGGACTGACAGATGCTGTAGAGTCCACGACCTGAGGTGTCCCTTCTGGATTGGGGGAATGGAGAAGAAATATGGCATATATAACTGGAGAGTCAATACTTTGATGCATTGCCGTTGCGACGAGAGGTTAGTACGTGTGAAGATTGATTATAGACAGTTGTGTAGTTAGTTCGTAATGAAAAACATAGATGGCGCGCGACTAAATCAATGGATACGTATAATTGCTGTATCAAAGAGAAACTATATATTTTTGTTACATTTATTATGTAGACAGATGAAATATAAATTTATATATGAATTACTTTTACATAGATTCAAGTCCCAAGTAGTGTTCGAGATGAACAAATGAAAGATTGATTTTCTCATAGATGTAGGTATATTTGTCTGTGTTATCAGAATAACAATAATAGTTTATTGTCGTTGGTGTCGTGTGCATGTAGTTGAAGTAGAATAGAGTGAATGCATGGCATGTTGTATTTGACAATTAGATGAAGGATGAAGTATGATTTGACAAAGTAGTCATATTTGAGTTATTTGATTGGCCTGGTGCATGGCTCGATATAATAATATGTTTAAATGTAGCATGGTCGACGTTGTAAAATCTGGCCTCGACAAACAGTATTGTAGATAATAGAGAGGAAAATAATGCATGGTTCTTGTCTGGTTCTGTGCATGCTGGGAGTTTGTTATCAGAACTTCGCCCCGTTACGAACTGATGTAACTACATGATATTTACCAAGTGTTACTGCAATATGTTACGTTATTTTGACTCCCCATTGTAAATAAATATATTACTAAACAATATGTTATGTTTTTAAAGTGATTACCCTCACTTCTAGGATTAATACACAATTAATAAAATTTGAAAAACAATATTTTATATACTGTATATAATTGTATTGACTGTACAATATTGTATATTTTTATTGAAAAGAGCGCAAAAAAAAAAGAATGCTGGGAGAGTTTCTTGCGCCGCGGTAGTAGTATCTCATAGTTATTAGAAATGACATCAAAAATATTTCTAAAGGAATCAATTTTGAGAAAATAAATGCCTTTTATGCCTTTTAATTGTAACCAAAATTTATGAACGATGCGGGACTCGAACCCGCGACCTCTCGGGCTCCGTCCCAGTGCCCTTTTAACTTAGCCAACCGTTCGAGTGACGTACGGTGCGTAAATCTTGGTATGTCTTGTTCGACTATCAGGCTTAATTTAATTTATCCCAGAAGTGAGGGACATCACTTTAAAAATAACAAATTGCAAAGTTTCATTAAAACTGGGCTAACGGTTTTCGAGACTTAAGTGAGCATACACAGAACAACGCTTTTATGTATAGTTTTCTGGTTTAATTGAAAAATATGCTCCAAGCTCTTCATATAAAAGACATAAACGGGGGCGCTGCTGTATCGTAGTAGACTTAACCAAACTTAACTGTTACAGTAATAATGAACTTATATTATCATAGTGAGATAATCTCTTATAATTTAAGTAAAATACCTTGAGTAGAACGCGGAAAAAATGCTGTATTTTTACCTTTTTTTTCTACAATGTCACGCGTTTTAATCCTGTAAAAAGTATTTAATTTAAATGTGTAACACTCGCGTTTAACAGACATTACTTACAACTTACAGAATTATTCCTAATGCGCTAGTGTTATGTTTTGTTATGTTTATTAAAAAAAAATATCCTATGGACCTTATCTAATTATTAATTACTATCCAATTTTTACCAGTGGGAGGCTCCTTTGCACATGATGTCGGCTAGTATGTGGGTACCACAACGGCGCCTATTTCTGCCGTGAATCAGTAATGTAGAAACATTATTGTATTTTGGTCTGAAGGGCGCCGTAACTTGTGAAATTACTGAGCACATGTGAGTTAACAACTCTTATATCACAAGGTGACGAGTGCAATTGTAGTGCCGCTCAGAATTTTTGAGGTTAGTCAGGGCGTATCAATTACCATCAGTTCAACGTCCTGCTAGTCTCGTCCCTTTGTTTTCATTTAAAAAAATTCGCTGTACAAATAATTCAGTCAATCACATTTCATTAAATAATATGACAGTTCATACAATTTATTATTATCTTCCTATACTTAGACTTGGCTTAACACTTTAGTGACTAGATTTTTTTTATTTACAAAAAAATCCCTATAAATCCGGCCCATGCCACTAATTTGATATAGATATAAAATAACGGTCAAATGAGCGCTAAGGACAGATGGAGAGACTAACATATCAACTCGATCTAACCCAAAAAATAGTCTCATAAAAACCGCTTCCCAGGAAATCATTAAGATTCGGGAAAAAACCAACCAAGTAACTTGTTGAACTTTCTGGACCCGGGTTCTGTAACTAACAAATGTTGCTTTTAGATATTATATACAAATAAAAAAAACTTTAATCATGTAGGTCAAGAAAATGATACTTATATCAAGAGTTTTCATTTCAGCTTTAATGAGAAGAAGTGGCAAGAAACTCATTACCGCTCTATTAAATTACAGGTTCATCTTTTTACAAATCATTACAACTACAATATTATTTAAAGTGTTGCAACAAACATACTCAAAAAGTTAAAGTAAATTTATAACTTTAAAAAAACAAGAGTTATTGAGTACAGTAGATGCATCAATCCACACACACCGTAAATAAATGAAGGTATTTTGCGAGTATTTTATTACTGATTAAAAAATATATAATAACTATATGTGTAATATACAGATTGTTCCGTGTAGCATAAACTATAAACTACAAACCGAGGGTACATAGCGTAAGTAGAACACCTACACTACTAGCGTTGATTCACGAGGCTTAGTTTAAGACGCCTGTGGGGATGTTAACAATAAAATGTTCGCAATAAAATACCAAACAGTATACTCGGACTCACTGAACAGAAATTCAAGAAATATATTAAAACACTAATACTAATTCTACACTAATAGTAACTGAGAGTAGAGTACGCCCACACACATACACACACACACACACACACACACACACACACACACACACACACACACACACACACACACACACACACACATACACACACACACATTATATTACTAGTAATTTACAAATTTAAGTTATCTATTGTTATTAATGCTCTTCTAGCTACTAGTACAGGTGTATACTATTTTAATCATTGTGATCCTTATATCTAGGGGCCTCATCCCTAGATATCTCAGACCTCATCCTGGTGATCTGTAATACAGGGTCAACCTACTTCAAACTCCAGCTCCTCACAAAATACTAGCTGTTAAAAAATTGTAACACTACTGTACTGTTTTAGCTTTAAGATCTTTGTGACGAGAAAATAAATAGATATTTATTATTATATTTATATATTATAAAACTTCCTGGACAAAGAAGACTTACTATCTATAGCAGATTATATAGAAGACAATAATATTGTATGTTTCTTGACTGGTTTTGCGCAGGCCACTTTAAAATTGTACCTACCTATAGTGTTGTATTAGGGCTTCCAATCCCGCGGCCACATGTCCAAACTGTCGTCTGCCAAACTACTGCGTATTTTAGACGCAATATACCCTGCAACACAAAATGCCCTTTCTGCTTCCACACTAGTTGGCGGTATTCCTTTTAAGGATGTATCAATAAACTTCACGCAAATACGAAACAGTTAATAACTTAAGTTATTAAGAATAATATTTCACATAGATTATCCTATTTTGCATCGCATGCACGCTTTTTTTGCAGTCCCGCAATTCCCGCGGATCCCGCGCCCGTAATCCCGCATCTCGCGGGATCGATTGGAAGCCCTATGTTGTATTAAGTATTTTGTTATACTATAATTAACAAAATGGTCTGGGAGTCTCGTATCAGTTTTCTCTCCATATCAAAGCCTCTTTACAAACTTATGTAGCTTTATGGTGTTTACCAAGTGTTGTTGTAATGTGTATCTTTGCTCCCATTTCCTCACTATTGTTATAGGAAATAAACGTATTTATATTTCTGCTCAATCTCATTACCATGCATAAATTTCACACTAGTGGGCGGTATTCCTTTTAAGGATGTATCAATAAACTTCACGAAAATACGAAACAGTTAATAACTTAAGTTATTAAGAATAATATTTCACATAGATTATCCTATTTTGCATCGCATGCACGCTTTTTTTGCAGTCCCGCAATTCCCGCGGATCCCGCGCCCGTAATCCCGCATCTCGCGGGATCGATTGGAAGCCCTATGTTGTATTAAGTATTTTGTTATACTATAATTAACAAAATGGTCTGGGAGTCTCGTATCAGTTTTCTCTCCATATCAAAGCCTCTTTACAAACTTATGTAGCTTTATGGTGTTTACCAAGTGTTGTTGTAATGTGTATCTTTGCTCCCATTTCCTCACTATTGTTATAGGAAATAAACGTATTTATATTTCTGCTCAATCTCATTACCATGCATAAATTTCACTTCAAAAAACCTATCGCTCGCCAGTAACATAACAAGCATACATCTGGACAAAATATCTTGCTATCAGTCATACGGAACCCTAAAATATAAATGTCCCCGAATAATCAGCGTGGAATATTAATAGAGTCATTACTATCTATGGATGGAGTGATACAAAATAAAAATATATTTAATGTACACGAAATGAAATGGAGACGCCGTAGGCGCGGAACAAAGGACAATAGAGCAGTCTTAAAATAATATTTAAAAACTATTTATTGCTTGGCTCACTTTATGATTATTTATCCAGTAATACGCTGCTACTAATCAAATTATTTTAACTTAGATACTATTAAAAAGTTTCACATAATTTTCTATTTAAATCTGTGCAAATGTGTCTATATTTAGTATAGAATTTTAATTCAAAATTATATAAATTTTTTCTTTCTTTCTTTATTTTAAATTTGGGTATAATGCTCAACGAAGAGTACTGATAAGCGCACTGATATAAACACAGAACCTTTTGACTTATTATTAAAGTAAAAATATTGATTTAAAATCTTGTGACAAAAAAACGGCCAGGCTGATTGAAAATGATAGGTAAAAACCAATATTTAGGTTTATCAGGAACTATAATAAAAAAAGATTTGTTGCAATAAAAAATATTAAATAACAGTCGAGTAAAAAAACATGCCAATATATAGGCTGTTAAGGAACTATTATGAAAAAAGATTTGTTTCGTTTTATTGAAAAAATAATAATATTGCCGTACAGTCGGCTCCATAGTATTCCTGTTCCGATCATAGATTAAAACGTAAGATCTTATCTAACATACTCCTAATTGGTGGTCATAAATTCCCGCCGTCTGCCTCTATCCGACCCCGGGAACTTTGATTGACAATTACTTTTGCCTTTATAGCATTTCTTCCGTCTTTCGATAAGTCTTGTTTGATTTTTATATGAAAATATTAATTAGAGTGTCTAAGTATTTGACCACCAATGACGGTATCTGTAAAATATTGGTGATCGGAATTAGAAATTTTTTGGAATTATTTATATGAATACTCGAAAGGCGGTGAATTTTTTATTACAAGTTTCGTAAAATTATGTATAAGTTCTTGTATTTGCTTGTAACTGGAACCTCCATAAATAATACGTAACAACGGCGAAGAAACCAATTTTGTAATTCATTCTCTTTTATGGTAGCCGGAGTAGTTATATTGGCACTTATAATATACTAGCGTACAAACTACCTGACAGCCAAATGCGTGACCAATACATGAAAATACCCTTTAAATTATTAGAAGTTTCATTTTTTCACAGCTTCATGTGACTGTAGAATTGAGTATATCGTTTTAATTATAACTCGATACCTCCACTCGATTCGAGATAAATAGTCTTGACAGGCAGATGGACGCATGAATATCAAATTGATCCTATATGGGTTCCGTTTCTTCATTTTAAGGTGAGGAAGTTCCTAAGACAGTTTTTCTGTACGTTTTCTCCATACCGTCCAACTTAAAACACACTGTATAATGATACTTCACTAAATATAAATTTAAATCTAAATTATCGACATTCAGTTAAACAGCTTGTCCTTCGACCAAGGCCTCCTCTAGGGAAATATTTGGATTTGTTGGTTACTGTTGTCCTATTTGTATACTAGGCCTTGCGACCTTTATGATTAAGCCTTTTTAAGTAATGTTCGAACTAATTGATTTATTTGATTTATTAGATTTAATTACGACACTGCGGGCAGGGCGTATCAATTACCATCAGCTGAATGTCCTGCTCGCCTCGTCCCTTATTTTCATAAAAAAAAACTTAAGTGTTCGTAAGTGCTGGACTTACAAAAATAAAAAAAATAAAACAGAAAGACACAGATAATGATGATATTGGTGTTTTTGAAAAAAATTTGATCTAGAATAAAAAAAATGTAAAAACTGAGAATTTTACTTACCAATTTCAATAAAACACTCGTTAAAGGATTTAAACGTGTAACTGTAACTGTGTTCTTATATTCTCCCTAAAAACGTGATCTGGAAAGGTCAGGAAACGTCGAGTTAGCTAAAATAATTATAAAAATGTAACTTTTATGCAAAACTAATGCAAAAACACTGTTAGAGTGCTCTCTAGTGCATAGACTATCATAGAAAAAGTTCTACGACTACTTCGGACCGTGTTTTCACGGGTACGGACCGGAGTCTGATCGGACGTAGTGTGAAGGCGCTCTTACAAGACACGCGTTATAACCTAGACTTTGTTTCATTTATTTATTTATTTATTAAGGCTTACCAACTAGATACATAATTTTACATATACGAATAAGATAAACATTAATAAGTGTTTCTATTTACATATCTAAATTAAAGGTATGCACATCGTTACTAAACTAAAAAACTAATGCTAAAAACAAATTAGAAAAATAACAATAATGAATTTACTACTAATACTAATTACATAGTTACTAATCTATATTTAAGCCTTTTAATGACACCAGTTTTTCTATCTAATTTAAATATTTTATTATAGCTTACACATATGAGTTGAATGGGAGAGTTTAATCCGTAGTTATTTCTATAAAATTTAATAAATACTGGGGAATAAGTAGCTATTCGAAAATTAAATGACGGTACACAAATTCCAATATTTTGAAGAATATCTGGCCAGTCTATTTGGTTGTTTATGAGTTTGTAAAGAAAAATCAACTGGGCTTCGCGCGCAACTTCATGAAAGAAGTCCAGCGGCGAGTAGTGTACTAAATGCTAAAAATCAACTTGGAAGTAGGAGCAGACTATTAAAGTAGGGTATCAATTAAATATGTATTATTTGTATCTTAATCTGATATTGTTTCTGTAATAAGAGGTAAGATAGAAAATTGTAGATTGTTAACCGAGGGTCGAAAGAATCAATTCCCGAGGTATTTAGACACCCGAGCGCAGCGAGGTCGGCTATAGTCCGAGTAGGAATTGATACTTTTACCCGAGTTAAACACTATACTTTTCATTTCGAATATGAGGAAAATAAAACTAGTTGTTTATCTAAGCACAGATTAGTATCCCGCCAATTTATATGAACTTTTTAAATTTCAAATATGGAACTTACCGCGTAATTGTTGCGGTTTATTCCGCTCAAAGAAGTTTGCGCTAAGTTCACACTGGCTGTTTAGAAAGTCACATGGCCGCAGCATTTTTTTTAATTAGTTCTTTTATACATAAAACTGCTATGAACAGTTCCATTTTTAAAGTTCATTCCGGCCCTTAGGTGGGAAGTAATTTGTATGAGTTTTTTCCCTCTCTATGGAGGGAAGCAGCATTTTCCACCCAATAATCAGATCAAAACAACATTACTTTCCGAGTATGAGTAATGAAAAATATTATAAGTCAAGTAATTTTATATATATAGCGCTATACCCACGGGACTTCTTTCATGCAACAAAGTCTAATATAAATCTAAATGTGTAACACTCGCGTCAATCGAAGAAAATACTATTTACTTACCTATATATTATATATTACTTTGTTTTTGATATAATATGTAAGCGGATATTTTTGAAGACTTTCTTTACTTCCATTTCAAAATGTACCGACGTCCTGTCGGTAACCAACGGTCGATAAAACCTCTTCCTAAAGTCATTTTACACGCATTTAATGGAACCACCGTAGCTAAATTTTATTCTATTGAGTCAACGCTTTCGAATGCAAAAATAAAAAAACTATAAAGTTATTCTGAATTCCACCGGTCTTTGACCACGCCGAATGGCCGTGGTTCGATTCTTGGAAAAGATACTTTGCATTAAAAATCAGTTTTGTAGTATTATTTGTGTTACTGATAATATTCATGGAAGGATTTCATATATGGACGCCAAAACCTTACTTCATTACTAATATTTTGTTGGAGGATTGAAGTTGCATGCACAAATTAATAGTTCGGAAAAAAAAAGTCTTATCGCATACATGTGAGGCTCCTTTGTACAAGATGCCGGCTAGATTATGGGTACCACAACGGCGCCTATTTCTGCCGTGATGCAGTAATGTGTTAGCATTACTGTGTTTCAGTCTGAAGGGCGCCGTAGCTAGTGAAATTACTGGGAAAATGAAACTTAACATCTTATGTCTCAAGGTGACGAGCGGCACTGCATTGTAATGGGCAGGGCGTATCAATTACCATCAACTGAACGTCCTCGTCCCTAATTTTCATAAAAATAATACATAGTATGCATAAACTTGTAATACCTAAAGTTTTTTTTTTATGCAAGAGGAGGACAAACAGCGTATGGTTCACTTGATGTTAAGTGATCACCTCCGCCCAAGTTCTCTTGCAACACCCTAAAGGTATTGGAGGAATACTGACCACAAAAGCCCATTAGTTTGCCAGTCATAAACGTAAATAACAAAGTCCCAAGCATTAGCAGATAACACGACAGATACTAATAGTCTATACCCCAGTTGCCAGCACACAAAAAGATATTTCCACGCGGCTTCACAAGAGGATAGTAACATTCACCTTCGCCCCTGATCATAATTCATGTATTGTCAGATATTTAACGCATTATTCACACATTATAAATCCTGTGCGCGCCGATAACGCCGCGGAACAAGATGGCGGAGACGCTTTGGCGCGTAATTCAAATTTCGAACAACGAATCTGACAATCATGAGCAGGAATTTTAAAACTTATGGAGAGTTCTGAATTTAAAAAACCTGATGGATATCTTTATTTAAGAACGCTTAAAGCAAAGGCTTTTAAATTTATTTAAGAACTTTTTAAGCAAAGGTTTTTAAATGATGAAAGTATTAAAAATATGGAAATATGCATTTTTTATATTTTCCTTTATTATATTATTCGATAGTTAACATTTCTGTTTATAATAATATGTATAAAATGATAATTATTTAAAAAAAGATACAACGCTGGAAAGATTTAACTCCAAAATAATAATAAAAAAAACTGCGTTTAAATAAACCGACTTCAAAACCTGAAAAGTATCAAATAACTAAAAATTTAATTTAATACACCTCTTATGCAAACCAATTATCTTTAATATTAATGAAATACTATTATTTGTATGTGCTACAATATTTTGATAGCTTTTAAGTCAAATACCCGATAAGTCATTCTTATCGCCTTATATTGGGACGCATGAATTGAAATTTCCATACAAACTTCTATCACTAGTAAGCTATACGTCGTCTCATTGACAGACAGTGTGTGCGGCTAGGTGAGTTACCGTCGATAAGTTTAATAGAACAGAAAAGTCAACGATAGTTACGACTTTCATCTCAAGTAAGATATAGTCTGAATATTGGGAAAGGCCGTAAAACGAAGTGGATTTCGGCTATCTCCGTTTTTTATAAGATAATAGCCGTCATCTATCAATCTATCAATGACTGCACGTTTCATACAATCGCTTTTTAAGCTATTGCATAGCTTCTATCGCGGGACTTGAGCGTGGGGACCGAATCCAGAAATTCCGTAACGAAAATAACCTAACACTTACTTACTAGATGTATACAGATATTTCGGCACGCTTTTTACAGTTGCCGTGGAACAGCGGTTACCGGTCACCTGTCCCGTTGTCTGTCTGCAATCAAATCTTGCAAGTAAAATTTTACTCAGTTCCCGTTTGCTTTTATTTAAAATTAATTTTATTAAAAAAAAATACTGCATAAATAAAATAAATAAATAATTATAATTGCATAAGTTGATAAAAAATGCTATGCAATAGCTTCACCGCGGCAGTCCCCGAGTGCCACACGTCTTTTTTCTTAGAGTTTCGCTATAGGCTGCACTTGTTCACTAATTGACAAAAGTACCAGACATCGTCTCCGTCGAAAATATTTAAAGTAAAGAGACGAGCTGGCATACGACTTACAATAACAATTAGAATAAATATGATTTTATAATTAAAAAGCGAACAGTAGACCCTACCTTTTTCATATCTATTGATATACAAAACATCACTCAAATTATCGGGCGCCCACTTGACAAGAGCTGTCATTCGATACCTGTTTTGTCTATGGTTCACGCGCCATTTCCCGCCAATTCGACTGTGAAAGAGATTCGCTTGCATTTTGACGTGAAACAGAATAGACGTCTTTATCGCTTGACACTAACTTGCCCTGCGATTTGTATCGCGCGTTTTAAATCAGTTTTTCTTTAATAAAAGTAACGTACGGGTGCATTAACCTGAACGCCACAAATACATTGATGTGATTCATTCAGTCTTATACCTAGCCGAAATAAATATTAACCCCCTTATTCATAATGGTCCGCTAACTTAAAACAGCCGCTAAGGAGTGTTTTTTCTCATTCTGACTTAGGTCAATAGAAGAAGACAGAGTGAGAATTAGAAATGCTTTAAGTTAGCAGACTATTATGAATAAGGCGGCAAATAGTTCAACTAAGATTAGTTTAAGTTATCACCTCTGTCGGGCGTCCCGAGAATATAGAAAATTCATTCAAATCACAATAGTACCGTTATATTTTCATTTCAGATCAAAAAATTACACAAACTAATTTCAAACCCGTACATTTTACCCTTAGATTATTTATACGTCTAAATAGACTGTGAAAGCTGTGTATACGTCGTAAATCATAGCGGCGAACTGTTAACCTCTGTTTTCAGCAACGCACTCACACTAAAACAAATTGACATACATATAGCCAATATATGATACATGCACACTGAGGTAATAAACCTAGCCCGTTGTTATGCGTTGCCTAACAGCAAGAGGCTCTATCTAGACGTATAAAATATATAAGATTTTACCATAGATATAGAATATACTAGCGTATATAGCACCAATCCAAACCAGAACAGAGTCACTCTGCAATGGATCAAAGGACACAGCCACTCGCTGGGCAATTATGCCGCAGATGAACTAGCCAAAAGGGGATCCTAAGCTGCATCATATGGACCGAAGCCACTGCTACCCATAAGGCCCAAATTAAAAAATGGCTGCGAGAAGCAACGGAACAATCCCACCTCACAGAATGGAGAAACAGCAAAGGTTGCAGGCAAACAAGCATGCGGTTCCGGTGCCCCCAAAGAGGTTCGCCCCCAACCTGATGGGACTACACAGGGACAATATACGCACAATTGTAGGTGTAGTCTCCGGTCACTGTCCCTTGAACAAGCATCTGTCTATCATAGGTGTAACAGAGACAGCCCTTTGTGCAGAGGATGCATGGAGGCAGAGGAAACGTCAGAACATGTGCTTATTGAGTGCAGCAGTGTGGCCGAACAACGGGCACAAATACTCCAATCACCAGCATCGCTTCCGGATGCCTGCAGAAACTTAAGAAGACTGCTAGACTTCTGGTATGATCTGGGCTGGTTGGAGTAAGAAGACTATATGTCTCCTAAACGCACAATGGCCCAATCAAAAGGCTAAGTGTGTAAACAGCCCAGCTTTTTATTTTTTTTATTTATAACATTGACACACTCTTACACAAATTATCTTGCCCCAAACTAGGCTAGATAATAGTTTATTCAACAATTTCACAACTCATAAACACGTATTTCCTGGAAGAAGTTTTATGTAATTTCTGCACACTATTTCCGTTCAATATTATCGCTTTCTCTTGCTTGTCGTCAACAGTCGGTATGTGTTGGATGAAACAAAATACTTTTCACTTCTCATGCTCTGAAATTGCTTATTTGTGCACGATATAGGCTGCATAAAATCGATTTCTGTGCACAAGTGCACAAAAGGATCTACTCATAATTCATAAATGTTATTAAGGCAAAGAAAACGAGCCATTTAGCCAAGCACAATTAAAAGTTCAGAGATAGAATTTGTTATTTCTAAATATTTACTTTAATTTATTTGCCTCGTGTGTGTTTTTAAGACATATAAGATATTTAAATTAAAATACGGTAGGTTATTTAATTAATTAAAAAAATATATATATCACCAAATTAATTCAATAGTAGGTTGTATAGGTCTGGCGCCCAAGCCTAATACCAATGTCGTGAGATTAAAAAAAAAGCGGCGGGAAACATGTCTTGCTTTTTCGTGCGTTTATTAATTTCTTCAAATTTGCTAAAATTGTTAAAAATGTCCATGTTATACTACTGTTTTATTTCCTCGCAATCAAAATGAAAATCAGAGGTTGTTTATAATTAAAACAAAACTTAAACTTCTAGATTTATATTAACAAGATTATTAGGTATAGATTAAATATAATGCTAAACAAGGACGTCTCTCATTACGGCCGGGCGATGGCGGTCTCTCTCGCGTATGTCGGCGCAGGTTCTAAAAACTGGTCGCTTCCCCTCTCCCCCGCCGTCTCCTCCTCTCAGCTGTTACAGGCGTTAACAGAGGTTATAACTCGTCCACAAAACCTTTTTATCTTCGACATTACTATCAGCCCTCGCCTTCGGCTCGGGCTGCTAAAAGTCTCGGATAAGAATGGTTCGTTTTGTGCATTCGTTGTAAAATCTACTATTTCGACCGTGTTCGAATTGACGATATACAGGACCGGGAAGGGCCCTGCGCTAGTGAAATTACTGGGCAAATGAGACTTAACATCTGATGTCTCAAGATGACGAACGCAATTGTACTGCCGCTCAGAATTTTTGAGTTTTCAAGAACCCTGACTGTATTGTAAGAGACAGGGCCTAAAAATTACCATCAGCTGTACATCCTGCTCGTCTCGTCCCTTATTATCATTAAAAAACGACCATAGCAGTAACGTGAGCAAAATACGAAAAATGTTATGTCTAAAAATATACAAAGATAATATCTATCCACACACATAGTTCGAAAGCTGCTTAGCTCATCGTCGTCATCGTGTCAGCAGTGAGACAAAGAAAAATCTACCCATCCCTAAGACAGAAAAACAGTAAAACAGTCGTTAAAATAATATACTGTATTACTTCTTAACTTTCCACCTAATTTCAGCTAAAACCCCATTTTCCATTACCTAACAAAACATTTTACTAACGAAAGGTTTAAACCAAAAAGGGAATGCGGGCTTAAGCTGTATATGCGCTGACCATTGCTAACGAGTCTGAAAAAAAAACAATACGAGGTTGGCGGGAATTCTCGCTAATTCTTTTTCGGGCTGTAATCCTTCTTTTGTTCTTAAGATCGGACCCGCATTGATTTGGTGTTTGGCACTTGTTCTGTAACTAAGCCACTTATAGCGTGCAAAGCTTTTGAGTAGTGTTGGGAAATGTTTATCGATAGTGCAAGCATTTATATGATGAATATGGATGTTTGTTTTCGAGTCATGGATGTTAAATGTATTTATGTATGTTTATATGAATTTATGTATATTTAAGTATGTTTAAGTAAGTATATTGTATTAAATATGTAACCAATAACACAGGCTATATATGCTTAACTTGGGGCAAGATAAATTGTGTGAAAAGTGTGTCAATATTATTATTAGTATTATTTGGTATTTATTAAGAGAATAATGAGAGAAGGTTATTGCTACATATATTTCAATCAAAACAATTTTATATTTTCATAATTTAAACCCACAAATACATACTTAAGATAGAGCAAAATAATAAATCTTAATACGGTAAGAATTATAAATACCTACTTTAAATTAATATTATAAATATTTAATTTTTTGTTCTTTGTTCATTAAAATTATTACAACAAGAACTCTGAATTTTTTTGCAACTGGCAGTATACCTAATCACTACTAAAAAAATCGGTCATACATAACTATCAACTATTTAAAAATATCCCAAATTGACAAGGTCTGTTTATTGTTCTTATCGATAGAATCGATAAATTCGCAACTCTATGAGAGAACTTGACAGAAGCGATATTTGAGCACATACTTCGCTTTTACAAAATGACCATAGAGTACTCAATTTAATTTCAGGACAGAGCTGCCTGAACTAAAAACTAATATTTTTCTCTTTTACTCTTTGTGATGAAAAAGCTTTATCGGAGTAATCCATAATACGACATTTTCAAATGCTGAATGAGTTAATATGGAAGAAATGATCAATAAGTGAATTATACACTTTCACTTCACTTTAAAAAAAAAATATCAAAGTCGGTGTCATCCATGATAGGTTTGTTACTACATACATAGTTATAGGTGAGATGTGCTTGAGTCGTGAGGAGGCGAGAGGCGAGTGCGGGTCGCGGCGTAAGGACTAAGGATATCCGATTCCAAAAATAACAATAATCGTAACTAGAATTTTATTTATTAATTAGATTGTATAAAAATACGCAATTATATTATACTTTTTAGTGCACATTATATTTATTGTTTTGGAATAGTGTTTTTGAAGGCGGTTGTTTTTTTGTTAAAATGTTTTTTATATTATGATTTTTAGTGAATTTGAAGTACACTAACTAATAATATGTCTATATATCCAATAAAAAAAGAATCATCGAAATCGGTTGGCGCTATATTGAGTTATTCGTAAATTTATCATCCACTTTGCTATACGTATGTATAGCAAATTTAAGACTTTTATGGTTAGATCTGGACCATTACAATGGGACACGGGAAGCACTAGCTTTCAAATAAAAAAAGAATTATCAAAATCGGTTCACCCAGTCGAAAGTTTTGAGGTAACAAAACATACATAAGTTATCACTCTAGTATTAACAATCAGTAGGCAATCAAGTTTTATTTTAATTTTGACAATTAAGGCTGATTTACACGTATCAAGTTGACTAAAAATCTACTAAATTTCAACTTAATCTTAAGTGACTTAACCCGTGGAAACAGTGAATTTAGTAAGAAGTTGCAAGTTAAAATTTAGTTGCAAGTAAACAAGGTAGAATAGAATTTTGTCTATTTTTCGGTTAAGTTGGTGGGCGTGGCTAATCACTTGACACGTTTGGACAACCAAAATTTAGTTAAATTTAAGTGAGAAGCATAAGCTGGCGGTGTGATTGCAACGTAGTTCCTACTTAATTTATAAATAAAAATCTTTCGAAAATGTCGAAGTGGATGGAAGACACGACAATAAAGTTCATTGAAAAATACATAAAGGACGATTGGAAAACAACATCGTCTTGCCGCTATAGCGTCAGCCATGGCGATTGCAAATTTTGGTGTTAAAGAAGTTGAAACAAAAATAAAGAGTATTAGATCAACATATTACATATCCTGAGCGAATAAATGAGTTTAACTAGTTATTTAGTATTTTTACGTGTAAACGGTTACTTAAAATTAAGTCGCTTGAAATTTAGTTAAACCTTGGCAACTTAATACGTGTAAATCAGCCATTAGTAACGTAACGTAATTAAGTAAGAGTAAGTGACTCTTAATGAACGTTGCCCGTCGATTTATCTATTATTTTTCATAAGTATGATTCATACAAACTGGAGAGTGGTCGGACATGCCCATCCCTAGATCGAACACGTAACCCGTTGTTCGTTACACAAACATAAATACCCTTCAGCCAACTTATATAATAAAAAAAATCGTAACCCACCTTAATATCATTTTCCTACAGCCATAATAAACAATTAGGTCGAAATTCGCTTAAAAACATACATTTCCCAAGCAATTGGTAGCATTTTTTTAGACACTGACTAGTCCACCAATTACCATACAATTTTTTTCGTGCAAATATAAAACTGACTGTTTTAATGATTTTAAAAGAGTTATTAATTAATTAATTTTGTCAATGGTAGAAGTTAAGTGTCTGACACTATGGTTCCCGTATTTAACGTCGTACAAGATACAACACTATGTAAATACTTTGTTAAAGCAAACATTTTTTAAATGTGAATCGCGGCCATTTTGAATTCACCACAAGTACCAGTGCTCTGTGAACGGCTCAATCGCTCGTCGTTGCGTAGACATTGCGCTTTCCTCTGTGCCTTCAATTGCATTTATCACGGGTCCCACCATTATTACAACCATCTTAATGTGTGGCATACCTATTCAGTATGGTTTTCAAGTATATGGGGACACAGCAGTGCCCCTGCCGACTCAAGCAAAAATTTTTTTGCGGCACCTCCGTCCTTTACTCAAATTGTCAGGCCATTTTCGACCCTATAACTTCAGTGTGGATAGAACTAGAATAAACTGATTTTCAGTAACCAAGGCATTGTATAAACAGGGTATATTTCGAATTTTATTCAATTTGAACCAGTAGTTTAAGAATTATAACTAGAGATACAATTGGTCTAATTGACTAGTCAACGTCAGGGTGTCAAATTTGCCTGACGGTGTGTGACCAAAAGAAGAATAAATTCAAAAAAGATCGCTGGTGCAGTTGGTATAACCGTTGACTCTATCGATGGAGCCCCAAATCAAATAAAAGTGTAACAGACTGTTTAAATTAATGTATTGTCTTCGATCATTAATAAGTGTGCAAAGTTTCAATTCAATCCAACATTTTAAGAAAATCGTAATCAAAGATTCCATTGTACGACACTAACAAAGTTAAGAATGTAATAAAAAATTGGCAGCTGTACCAGTGGGAGGCTCCTTTGCACAGGATGCCGCCTAGATTATGGGTACCACAACGGTGCCTATTTCAGCCGTGAAGCAGTAATGTGTAAGCATTACTGTGTTTCGATCAGAAGGGCGGCGTTTTGTGGTGTTTCAATTGTTAAATAACCAAACATACCTTTAACAAAGGCTATAATTACAATCTCAGCATGCTAAGATGGTTTGGACATGTCGAGAGAATGAATGAAGAACATTTGACGAAGAAAGTGGCCAAAAAAATAAGGCCAGTGTGAATGAGAGTGTTGGAAGGGGTAGACCTCGGCGGACGTTTCAAGATCAAATTAGGGACGTCTTGAAAACAGGCCAGGCAAAGAGTACCCTAAACCGTAGAGCATGTATGAAAGGAATAATGAAAGTGGACGAAGCGAAACAAGTATGTAAGGATCGTAGCAAGTGGAAAGAAGTGGTCTCTGCCTACCGCTACGGGAAAGAGGCGTGATTTTATGTATGTATGTATAATAACAAAAATATCTGTATTACGCTTTCCACAGTTAACGAGTATAATAATATTTTGTTACCCCCGAAACTCCAAAGCATTCGCGCAGAAAAATATAGCGTCGACACTACAAAATGTCACTAATTGTTTTCTTTGATCTAAAGCCTTTGCTCGACCACGTACAGCCTCCGAACTTCCTTGAGAAATATAATATGAAATAGTACACCGTATTATATTTCTACTAACAAACTTTTTCTGTTTACGACGATAATTATACGTAATTTTTTTTTTTTGTTGTGCTATTGTCTTCTTTATATTATTGTTGCTTTTTGGCAAGGTCACCATAATTGAGCCAGTGTCGTTATTAAAAAGTGTGGTAAAAATATTTAAATGTTTTTTTTATGATAATAAGGGACGAGACGAGCAGGACGTTCAGCTGATGGTAATTGATATGCCCTGCCCATTACAATGCAGTGCCGCATGATTCTTGAAAAACTCCAAAATTCTGAGCGGCACTACAATTGCGCTCGCCACCTTGAGAAATAAGATGTTAAGTCTTATTTGCCCAGTAATTTCACTAGCTACGGCGCCCTTCAGACCGAAATACAGTAATGCTTGCACATTACTGCTTCACGGCAGAAATAGGCGCCGTTGTGGTTCCCATAATCTAGCCGGCATCCTGTGCAAAGGAGCCTCCCACTGTTTTGACGTTTGCTGTCATCGGCAGCTGACGTAACTAGACCATAAGAAGGAGCCAGAGTGTCGACGCAAGTCGCGTCTCACACCAGCGTTCTTCCCCGTGCCTAAGCCACCGTGGTCATTCCATCAGGACGCTAGCCATCTAAAACAGCTGGTATATTAACAACCTGTATAGCCGAGTGGTTAGCGATCCTACCTACCAAGCTAGAGGTCCCGGGTTCGAATCCCGGTAGGTGCAAGCATTTATGTGATGTATATAGATGTTTGTTTCCGAGTCATGGATTTTTAAATGTATTTATGTATGTTTATATGAATATATGTATGTTTAAGTAAGTATATTATATTAAATATATCATTGTCTTGTAACCCATAACACAGGCTATATATGCTTCACTTGGGGCAAGATAATTTGTGTAAAAAGTGTGTCAATATTATTATTATTGAGAACGGCAAATGCCCTGCGAATGACTTCATTAATGCTGGCGTCACGACTGGTACAGCCTGCTGATTTTAGGCAGGATAGCCCGTGAAGCCCAAGAGCTACCTGAACGTCACATCTACATTGATGTGGTTATCTATACTTATATTATAAACTAATGTTGCACAATACGTCAGCTGTATAGCTACAGATATACTGCTATAAGCATTTCGGTGACGCGAATTCACGAGATTTCATCCATGCAGTGTCTTTATATATTGTTTTTTAATTATTAAATTATCGCGTGCGCCAGTTATGAGCATATCGGTCACGCGAACCCATAAGATTTTCCCTACCAAAAACTATAACAAATCAAACAGCAGAAAATTGTTGTGTGGATCCCAAAGTGTCACTCCTCATAATCTCAATTTCCACAAAACAATATTTGATTATTTGTAAAAGTGTAGGTACGAGTACATACGGTTTACTATGTATATTTATATATATTTTTAATTATTTATTTATCTTGTGCGCCAATTATGAGCATGACGCGAACTCAAAGATTTTTCTCTACCTCAAAGTGCACAACGCGGCTATATTAGTTTTCACTTCTAAAAATATTTCACTGGTATTGGAAATGAAATGAAATGATTTATTTGTATGAATCGTGGTAACATAGTTGTTAACAATTAATTGGTGTACAGCACAATCCGCCAATATATCGGCATACAAATGTTTGATTGTCAATATTGGAATTTTTATATTTATACGTTCTTAATACACATTACATAGATTTAATTCAATAATATAATATAAAATAAACATTAGTTTGTAAAAACAAAAAATTACATTTAAATACTATTATTTTTGGCTAAAGAATTCTTTTAAACTATGAAAGCAATTTTATCTATTAGCCATGATTTTAATTTTTTATGCACTAATGTTTTAGGCATCTCTCTAATATTCTTTGGAAGGTGGTTAAAGACCCATAACATTTGCTTTATTTTGATGAAGCGCTGAAGAGCATTCTCAAGTAAAATTAAAGCTAGAAATCAAATTGGACATATTATTTCTATTCCGACCGCTGGCGCACTACTCAATGATCGCATTATAACTCGCCGTGAACCGTTTGCGGGATAAATGGCGCGAAAACAGCTATTGACATAATGGCGTCCTGTCAAATGCACCGGCCGAACCGGCGGAGGTGTTATACAAGAGCCCTTCACTTTAGTGCATCCTGATTTATTGTTTTTCAATACGCTAGTTGAGAAATATAAATAACTAGCGAGCGTCTGCGGCTTCGTTCGCTTAAAATTTCGTTTATGTCGCAGTCTAACGTCCACTGAAATGCCATTATTTGTGGTGGTGTAGTGGGACGAGTCGTTCCGATTCTTAAAATATTCGTATTAGGATCCAAATGATTTAAGTTTTCTTAAGTGTTAATTCCGCCATGTATTTAAACAATTTGACACGTGTTTCGCCTCTACACGAGGCATCCTCAGGGCGTGTTGATTCGCCAAAATCTGCCAGATTTGTGATAGATGTGTGCTATTGGCAGAATTAACACTAAAGAAAACTCAAATCATTTGGAAAATTATGGATTTCCACAAAGTAACGCCTACTTCAATAAATTTTCGTATTAGGAGATGGTTGGAGCATACATCACGCTCGTGAACAAACCTTACTTGTGGCGTTAAAAAAGTAACATTTATGTTATTATAAGAATCGCGTTTGTTGTATGGGAGCTAACATAAGTCGTTATTTTAATCTGTTTTTAGTATTTGTTGGTATAGCGGCAACAGAAATACATCATCTGTGATAATTGCAACTGTCTAACTATCACAGTTCTTGAGATACAGGCTGATGACAGACGGACAGATAGACAGGCGGACGTACAGTGGAGTCTTAATAATATAGTTCAGTTTTTACCCTTTATGTACGGAACCCTAAAATATATTGTATACAAACCAGATATTTTGTGATGACTTATATTGGATAAACTGTTCAAAATAAGAAACTGCGCCTTTCAAAGTTTTATTGTACGAAATCGTTATAAAAATCGTCAATAACAATTACTGCAAGTCAGCATAAACTCAAAAACATATAACGCATCCATTCCCGCCATTTTATGAACTCAACATTATGACGTAATAAACGCCTTGAGTTTATGGCAGCCACAACTACGTTCACGCAAGGGTTTATTTTCATGGTATTTGTGTGAAACCAACTTGCTCGTATGATGGAAGACGTCGTCGAGCTTACATTTGACTATTAAAGTGAAACTTTCATTACATCGTCTCAAACTTTTTCGTCTGTGTGTTGCATGTCGCGTGACGGTCGGGCGGCGCCTATAGTTCGCAGCAGCTAACCGTGTAGTGTATAGACTCATTTAGTTAGAGACTTAGTCTACTTTTATTATTTCTGATTATCGTTTCAATTTTCCAAGTATAAAATAAACGTTAATAAAGCGATTTTTTTACCCTTAATGGATTATTATTCCAAAAATTTTTAGTTAAATGTCTATAATGTGAAAAAAAGTTTCACTTTTAACGTGGTTTCATAAAACCACACAATCCTTTTTCAATCCTTGTTTAAACTTATTTGATCTAAATTGAACAAAACTCGGTAGTGGATGTATACACATAAGTCTTTGCCTTGCAACACAATTGGGCGGGTATTTGACAATTTTTTTTGTTATGATAAACTAAGATAAAAATAATGCTATACACTGAACATAAAATTAAAATTAAACAAATAATTACAAATTTACAGGCATATAAACTCCTCGATTATGTATCTTCTGTCCCTATCTGGCAAAAAAAAAATTGTGTGTTGCTAATTGTGTGGAGCTAATTTAGGAAAACAACGATGTGACATCACATTTTATTATGACTATCTCTGTCTAATCGGAAATATTAAAATCCTCATAACTTTATTTTCATATCATACTTTTATTATTTGATAAATCGAAATGGTTTTTTCATTATTTTATTTGTTATGAAAACTAGGTTCAAAAACATTTTGATTTGAGTATAATTCACATCATACAAGATATTATTTTGATACTTTGTACTTTTTATATGATTTTGTACAAGAAGCAATTTTTAACTATATAAAGCAGTAATATGAATCCCTTCACTGTGTAATATATGACAAGTTGTATTTAAAATTTTTAACAAGCTTCCAGAAGAGTTAAAAAAAACTCACTTAAGGCGGTACTAAATTCTAGCGACCTTGAGCGATATGAGTTCACGGCTGCCGGCCCGCGATCTATGTAACAAAGCCAACATTTTCAAAATTCTTGCGTGGAAATCGTAATATTTTAACAGGCGCAAACAGTTTATATGCTTACAATTCTCATTATTGATTACTAATCTGAATAAATGTACCTACACAAAAAAAGTACAAGCTATATAAATACCTTTTCTGAGAACAGTACTAAACAAATGCGTCATGCCGAGAAAAAACTTGTTTAACTGCAATGAAAAGTGGTAGTTCAAAATAGCTCTGGAGTGTTAACTTATAACCAACAGCAAACATTAGAAACCTACAACTAAGCCTTAAGGGTATGTGTTGAATGATAAAATAGTGTTCATAGCTCCAAATGGTGTAATTTCACTAATAAACTTGTCTAAAAATGCCTTGTTTGCGTGTTTTCTTCTCACCCTTCGCCTTAAACTCTTCAAACATAAGACGATTGGCTAAAGTTGCGTACGTAAGTTTCATTTAAAAAATTAATAATATGCAATTTTTCTGTAATAATCTGTGACTTATATTTTTTTTTATTGACAGTATTATTTGTCTACTTATATATATATATATATATATAATATTACTTATATACGGGTTCGATTCCCGGTAGGCAAGCATTTATATGATGAATGTTTGTTTCCGAGTCATGGATGTTTAAATGTATTTATGTATGTTTAAGTAAGTATATTGTATTAAATATATCATTGTCTTGTAACCCATAACACAGGCTATATATGCTTAACTTGGGGCAAGATAATTTGTGTAAAAATTGTCAATATTATATTATATATCTATACGTATATAAAAATTAATTGCTGTTCGTTAGTCTCGCTAAACCTCGAGACGGCTCTCGACTTGACCCATAACACAAGCTATATATGCTTAACTTGGGGCAAGATAATTTGTGTAAAAATTGTCAATATTATATTATATATCTATACGTATATAAAAATTAATTGCTGTTCGTTAGTCTCGCTAAACCTCGAGACGGCTCTCGACTTGACCCATAACACAGGCTATATATGCTTAACTTGGGGCAAGATAATTTGTGTAAAAATTGTCAATATTATATTATATATCTATAAGTATATAAAAATGAATTGCTGTTCGTTAGTCTCGCTAAACCTCGAGAACGGCTGGACTGATTTGGCTAATTTTGTTCTTGAATTATTTGTGGAAGTCCAGAGAAGGTATAAAAAGCTAAATAAATATGAAAATGCTCGAAATGAAATAAAAGCAACATTTTTGTTTTTACTTTGACGTGTCCCCCGTCGTTCAGAAATCAAATTGAAAGAGTAGTTTAAAATGAATAACTTATTAGAATTTTTATATCTCTAACTTTCTCAGAGTCACATTATTGACGCACGGTTTGGCAGGTCTTCTGTGAAACAATTATTACGTTACAACTACAGGGTACATATTTTCCGAAATAATTCTTGATGTTATGATGGACAAATTCATAAAAAAGATTACTTTATTTATTATATACAGAACAACGTCTGTCGGGTCAGCTAGTATTATATATAAATATCCGTACGACCGAGCCTTGCTCGGATTTTTAAGAATGTACAAAACTTGAACAAAAAAAAAACTAATAGGACTTCTGGATTCGAACCGGGGTCTTCTGCTTTCCGGATCACCCATCTGAGCTATAATAGTCTTGTATATAGTGGCGAAATTTACCTTTGTATTCTAATGTTATTGTAGCTGTTTCTCATTCAAACATGGATAAAACCATTTTTTTAAAATTGAAACCTAGCTAGATCGATTTATCACCCCCGAAATCCCCTGCATACTTAATTTTATGAAAATCGTTGGAGCCGTTTCCGAGATTCAGTTTATATATATATATATACAAGAATTGCTCGTTTAAAGATATAAGATATAGACTGACTTATATAAATTACTAATCTGAATGTTAATAAATGAATTGGCTAAATATATACAATACATAAAACCATTTGTAACACCTATAGGCTATATTTTATTTTCCAGGTTTGACGCAAATAAAGATTTTTGGTTCCCGTTGAATATGGAATCCAAAAAACAATTTAAAACAACAAACATTCTTCTGTTTAACATGGATCTATTTATAATACAAATACACTTAGCATGAATCTAAAATCACTAGAAGGGGCTATTAAAAGTTTATAGACGCCATTTGATACATTTATTGCATATTTTTGTCAGCGTTCGAACTAATTCGGTGATATTACTCTTTGTTTTATGCACTTCTATGGTGATGGCTTGGTTTTATGGTTTATTTATGGTATGGTCTGAATGTAATCTTTTACAACACTTTTAGTATGGTATAAATTTAAATCAAAATTATTTATCTACGAGTAACTGTGGCACAATAGGTTTAAGGCGACAATAAATGCCGGCGACCTTGAGCGATATGAGTTCACGGCTCCTATGTAACAAAGCCAATATTTTCAAAATTCTTGCGTCGAAAATGTAACATTTTAACAGGCGCAAAAAGTTTAACTGCTTAGAATCTTCATTATTAATTACTAATCTGAATAAATGTACCTACACAAAAAAAGTAAAAGCTATAAAAACAACTTTTATGAGAGTAGTATACTAAACAAATGCATCATGCCGAGGAAAAACTTGTTTAACTGCAAAGAAAACTGGTAGTTCATAATATTTCTGGTGTGTTAACTTTAACCAACAGCAAGCATTAACCTACAAGTAAGACTTAAGGGTATGTGTAACAGGATAAAGTAGTGTTCATAGCTCCAAATGCTATATTTTCACCACAAAACTTGTCTAAAAACACCTTGAATGCGTGTGTTCTGTTTACCCTTCGCGTTAACCCTAGACTCTTACCACAGAGCCCCCGGTTCAATCCTCCCCCCCATTTATATCAGGGGCGTAGCTACCGCCTTATCTGCTGTATCAATTATACTGGGTCCCCGTCGTGCGTTAGCAAAAATTAATAAAGAGTTCCCAAATTATTTTTTATTTCACAAAATATGACAAAAGTCAAAGCAATTTCTTTATTTCAAATAAAATAATTTCATTTAAAATTAAAATATTGGAAAAAGTGACAGATAGATAATTTTGATGAATTAATATTTCTTTTTATTTTTGTATCAAAGATGTAAATTATTTGAAATACATATATTTAAATTGCAAATAGAAATGCATCATTTTATTTTCAAAAGAGTTCTCTTTTACAGATTTCGTCGGCGAAGTATTTTGTTTTAGTAATTGAAATGTAATTATTTAGGAAAATAATTAAAGACGTCATATTAATTACATAATTTTGTTGATTTAAATTTTAAAGGGTCACTAACTGAAATTCGACACTCCATTCTTTTTAAGTTTGGATATGCTGTTATTTGGACAGTTTTTCACTGAACACTGTCATTGCGTGGCGTTGTATTCAAAGCGTGGTCGAAACACAACTAAACGAAAACCCTGCGTAATATACGCTTAGGCTTTGCTTCAGACAATTTTTGCGCGTGATTGTGAGTCTAGTTGTTTATTGTACGTAAATGGCTAGGAATTTATTAATTTTTAAATACATTTACAGATTCCGGGCCTGTCTTAAACTGGCAGACACGTCCGTCTCAAACATGGTCGGCAAGCTGTTCTTCAACGTTGTGCAAACGAAGTGTTTTATCCTGAAACCGGTGAAGATGTGTACCCAACGCTCCTGGTGGGGGAAATGCCTCAGGAGGGGGTACATGAGGCAGGCATTCCTGAGGGATAATTTACCGTATTAGTGTATAAGCAAGGTTGTAATTTAGATTTAAGCCACGGAAATAAGAAGAATAATCAAAAGTGTCCGTTAAAAGTCGTTAAATAAGTGTGGCGCTACAGTCGCACTTCAAATTTACATTATGCAGTATTTACAGTCAAAGTTTCCTTTAATCGCGTTTTTACTATTCGCGGATTAAAAAAAATGCTACCGAATTCCTATATTTGAAAGACCGGAAAGGAACTAATCGGTACATCGGTACATAGATATTAATAAAAAGGATACCAATAGATATCCAACCTAATATCCTCTGTAAACGCTTAATAGACGAATATAAAGCAAAATAGACCTTATTATAAAACTATCTAGACAAGTAATGACAGTGACATATCGAGCTTTGCCGCGCAAATTTTTTTAGACGACATTATGGAGGGTAGAGGTAAAGACAATCAAATGTGTATATGAAAAAGTGTCCGCCAAAATCATAGACCATATACTTGTTGTAAGTAGACATCGGTTTGGCGTGGTCAACATGAGACAGATAATATCCTATATATATATATAGGATATAATATAACACAAGTGTTCTTTCACTATCACTTTTACATCATAAAACACAAAATCACCATATTTCCTTCGATTCTACTAAAAATTGTCACTGATGTTGAACAAATAGTTGATATTCCACACGTCTTACAAGTTTTCTGTGCAGTTACTATACTTGGTCTATGGTCAAAATGCAATGCCGCAGTCGCTCGTCGTACCGCTTTGCTTCGGCGTACATTTGAACGAAGCGAGGTAAACTAAGTCTGTGTACAAAAACTGATGCTTATAGATCATGAACATTCTAAAAAGATCAAAGGATATCAGTGATACAATTAAAACATATTGGGATTTGATCAATCGGCTCAATTTTTAAATATATATAAATAGCGCGTGCGAATTTATAATAATTTGTAAATCATGTTTGTATTTAATTATAATAATTGAATCAAGTTGAAATGCAAAATTCTGACTCGACAATAACCTAGAAAATTCCGAAAGCTTTCTATGAGTTCAATTTTTTTTTAAATCTGTCCAGAAATGGCCGAGATACATATTAACACAGAAATGTACTACTAAACTAATCACTCTAGGTACACGTTTTCCTATAATAATTCTTTAATGTTATATTTACTACATTATTTTGTACAACGTAAGTTGTTGAAATTTTCACTATTTCACTACTATAGTCGACAATAATATTTTTTTTTTAACTCAGCATACTTCATTTCGTTTAAAGTTGCTACATTCACCGTACTTCATACCATACCCTGTGTCTACACTAGCGCCATTGTGGAAGCTTTTTGAACTGTTATTTACAACATACAGTTGGACATTTTCAACTTTTCTCCATTATGAGATGATTCTTCATGCCTCTACCGTCCATAGACGACATATTGATGCTTGTAGAGTTTAGTATAAAAATCGAAGATAAAAAATATTATGACTATTCTAATTTTATGTATAAAAGTTGATTGGAAAGCTTTACCACGCTAAGTATTTATTTATAAAAATCGGCATTATGAATTTTGTGTAGGCCAATATTGTTATGATTACATTGAGTACAACAGTTTTTGTAACTAAGGTCTAATCTTAATCACGGACGAGTAAAAAGAGAAGGACTCTGCGCCGTGATATTAACAAGTGAAGCACCTTTATTCTAGTGTGTGTACGGTTACGGGGGATACCAGTTACATAATTTTTTCTCACTTAAATAATCACGTATGACAAATAATTTTATAGTATTGTTTTTACACTTTTTCACAACGCAAGATGGCATTTTAAAATATTTTATTGCGACGCAAACTGATCTGTCACAGACGATGGTAAATCTCATAATGGCGGCCGATCGGCTTGTATTAGTGTAAGTGTGTGCGTGGGGCTATGTTATTACACGTTTACCGGCTTGTTTTGGTGCTTCACTGTTATGTAAGGTGACACGGAGTCCTTGTTTTTTTACTCGTCCGTGATTTAAATGAGCCTTTTGTGTTTTGCCAGTATATCGCTAATGTTTAAAATTAAGTACCTTTCACCACAGTATAGAGTTTATGACGAAATGGAAACGGCATTGCTCAGTAAAACCTCGACCTTCTTTGCAGTGTTACCTCATAGTAAGAAAGTTATGTACGTTATAGTTCTGCCAAAGTACGTTAAATAGGTAACCTGATGGCAAAATATAAAATAGTATTAAGTGTTCATGTTTTACTTTTGCTTTTTGTGCATTTTTTTTATTAAAATACAAACGCATGCACATTAGTTGGGGAACGAACTTTTAGTGTAAACAAAGAATGAAATCGTATTATAAACGGATATTATAACATTAACAATCAAATTCATAATGTAATGAGCAGAATTGTTCACTTGCATGAAGCCGTTTTATTTTCATATATATAGCGTTTCCTTTCAGTTTAATATTTCATTTCACATAAAACTTTATATGTACTTAAATTTTGAGTTTAACAGTAGGTGAACTACTTAAAAATATTGTAAATATAGATCAATAAAAAATCAACTAAATTCTAGCTAAATTCATTCTTGTTCAACCATAATGTTTTGATTAAAATTTAATGGGTCATTCAACTTGCCAAGCGACAAATAACTCCCTATATTTGTGCAATACTAGGAAATCGTAACATTTAAATATACCTCTATATAACGATCTATTTATAGCTGTATCTAACCTAAGTTTCATAAGTATCAGTCTATTCGAATTAAAATCGGCATTGTAGAACATAAACCGCAAATAACGGAGCGGCGACTAAAGAAATTTGTAATCGAGGTCATTGCCCCAATATATTTTTTTCTTTATAGCTCTGACAATGCAAAATAATATGTAAACGTTGATGTTCCTAAATTATTTTATTAAAGTCTAATTTTAAGTCAATTACATTCTGTTTCAATTCATATAAGGGTTGTCGCTCATTAAACGAAATTGTCTTCCAATTTTTTTTAAATATTTATGGTATAAATTATTGTTTTAGGTTTAATTTTGTTTAGAAATAGAATAAGTAAATTTGTCCTACAGCGTTAAGGAAGTTTTAGTTCCACACAATTACTTGAAATAATATGAATTGTAAAGTATATTATAATAAGTAATAACCATAAACATAAACTCCGTTATTCATAATGGTCCGCTAACTTTAAACAGCCGCTTAGGAGTGTTTTTTCTCATTCTGACTTAGGTCAATAGAAGAAGACAGAGTGAGAATTAGCAATGCTTTAAGTTAACAGACTATTATGAATAAGGGGGTAAATATACGTAGCATACATAACATATATAGCAATATTAACGTAAACGCGATTCTATTACTAATGTAACCGATTTTGATTACAAAAAATTTGCTCCTTCGTATTTTGAATAGTAAACTCGCACACGCACACATTGACACCTCAAATTTGATTGAGTTTTTTTCACTATGTGAATGTTACTTTATTTTACTTTAACTTTTATAACCTTAAAATATAAATATGTTTTTTTTTGTTGGTTGGTAGTTTAATGGTTGATTAAGCTCTAAAATTGTAAGATAAGAATGTATAAATTTTAATAATTATTATTTTATTTGCACTGCCGAAAGCTTTTGCTTATTTACTTTATTTATCGAAACTGAAAAAAAATCATTAACACTTCCATTTTGGTTGAATGAGCGTCGACCTTTGTCACCACTGCCTTCTAAAATATACTTTTTATGGATGGATGTGTGGTAACCGTACACTACAGGTTGTTCTAAATTTGTAAATATTGTAATTATAATTTAAAGTACATACGGAATCTGTATTATTTATTATCTTATAGATTAGACTATTGTTAAGGTAAATAATTTTTCTTAATAGGAGATAGAAAAACTTCTCGAGTGTATAAAAATTATCCTTTTCTGAGAGTATGTTATTAACAATTTGTTATTTTTAAAGTGATATGTAGGTAGTTCAAATAGTTCCGACTAGCTAGAAGTGCAAAACTTTTAGTGTGCCCCATATAACCCTCACTTCTAGGATTAATTACACAAATTTAAATTGTAAACAAAATTAATTATGAACCATGCGAGACCCGATCATGTCTTGTTCAACTCTCAGGTTGTGGCTTCATCTACAGGATCTACTTTACAGTTGGCTCAGTGGAAGAGCGTTCGCACGGAACGCAAGAGGTCGCGGTTTCGAGTCCCATATCGTTAATAAATTTTGTTTTTAAATTTGTGTAGTATGTAATCTCGTGGATATAATATTTCTAAGTACTTCTAAGATAACAATAATATAATCTAACCTTTGATGCATACATATCATATTAAAGAGATTAATGATAATATTAATATTATACACCATTATTATAAAATTACCAAAAAATTGGTATCTACAATGGCGACATTAAATGAACACACAATTAGAGCTACTTTACCTCAATCATAAAAAAATAAATTAAAAAATAAAAATATATAATTCACCTAAATAAACCAATTTTCCATAACATTCCATTTCGGAATACCCTGTAAGTAATCTAGTAGCCGCGAGCTATCGTAGACACTGACACCTATTTCTTCCACGCCGCGCCGTCGCCGTCAGAGGTCGTAATAGAATAGCGCCCACGTAAGGGTGATTAAAATTTTGTTTTCTAGATGTATAATTTCTTGAAAATTTCAATTATTTGCTTTAATTTTTACATATATTTTTTTTTTATTACGGCTAACTAGCTCCAGCCGTGTGTTCATTTAACGTCGCCATTTTAGCGTGGCATTTGTTGCAATTACTGAAAACATTTATGGAATTTGTTACTTACAATTCACAATGCTATTCATAAATCCTGACCCGTTGTTGGCCACTTTACTCAAAAACAAGTGGTTTACAATTTTTTTTTATTTAGTGGTCTGATCCCATTTATAATTTAAACGAAGTTATGTTATTAAATTACAATAATTGCTCTTATTAGTGATGTCTTTTTATGCATAAAAAAGCACAATAAAATTCATTCGAGCAGAGAAAGGGCTCTATATACAGGGCTCTTATACAAAAGTGTAAGTTATGTTAGTAATATTAACTACGTACAACGAATCGCAGCCGATGCCACTTGCCTCCTCTTATAAAAAAAAAGGCGTACACTATCTGTAATTAAACAAATTAATAACTAGATGGAAAAAGGTTTAGCACACCTGCAGCCACACTCACAGACTATGCTACTAATATTTGTGTTTGTGTCAAATAGTTAAAAGATACTTCGATTATGACAATTAGTAGAATTGTAATAGTATTTATTGAATCGGTTATATTATACTAGCTGACCCGACAGACGTTGTTCTGTTCATAATTAAAAAAAAATGCGGGTGGAATTTCGTAAAATCCGTTCTTAGCTGACCTCTACTCGGCGAAAGGAACATACCTACCAAATTTCAAGTCTCTACGGCTTATGGTTCCAGAGATCTCGTTATGAGTGACTATATACGTGGAAATCTCTTAATATATATATGACAATATATAACAAATATGTAATTTGATTTCAACGGAATTGAAATAATCAAGGTTTGACGTTAGGTGTCAATTATAGCGAGACACAATAGGATAAAGATTAAATTTAGATGTAGGTAGATTATGAGAGTGTCTATAGTAATAATGCTTAACTATCGCATTGAGACATCTGATAGCTTCAGTATCAGATTAATTTCATGCATAATTATTGAATTATTCATAAATATACTATTTCTTATTATTTATACCAAAAATTTGCCACACCGAGTATACATAGATTTAAAGTGTACTAGTGTATTGGGTAACAAGGTGTGCAAGAGAGAACACTAACTCTAACGGAGATACCGTAAGGTAGAAAAGGAAAGCGAATTTATTAATAGTAGGTACGTTGTAACGGATTTTGATTCACAAGCCACGATTGTAATTTGGGCCTTAGCATTTTGAATAACTAATCTAATGCACACATTGACAAATCATCTGTCATGTTATCTTTACGCTAATATATTTTAAGTCTATGTTAATAACAAACTTAAAGGTGAAAAAAGGTGAAGAACTCTTGGAGTACCAATTTCGATCCAAAGGTAGGGCTGCCATCTCTGAAAACTGGCAATCAGAACAAGAAGCGAGAAAACCCCGGATTTAGGAGCTCAAAATCCGGACTTGTCAACTGTATTTTTTTTTAACTTCCCGCAAGAATTTTTTTATAAATCCGAGAAGTTATTGGTTTTACCCCGTTTTTCGAAAATCGAGTTTTCATCAGATCTTGTCTTTTTAAGGACCTAGGAAGCTTCCCTGACTATTCCCGCGATGGTGTCAAATTCAAATTCAAAAACACTTTATTCATGTAGGTCACAGAAATGACACTTATGAATGTCAAAAAAAAATATATAAAAATATTGTTTCTTATTGAATTTACCGCTACTTCGTAAAGGGTTGAGCTAATGAGAAGAAGTAGCAAGAAAGTCATTGCCACTCTTTTAAGTCAAGATTTACATTTTAGTTGTTTTACAAATCATTTCAATTACAATATATGCAAAGTGACGCAACAAAATACTCAAATGTCAAAAACTGAAAGGCTTACATGAGTAAGTCAAAAAAAGAAAATTAATACTTATAAACACAAGAGTTATTGAGTATAGTTGATGCATCAATCCACACCTGTCCATACGTCTGTTTTATGTGTGTGTGTATACATACACACACACATACATACATACATACATGTGTGTATGTATGGATGTATGTGAACCTCATAACTTTTGAATGGCTCGACTTGAACTCGATTTCATCGCAGTTGGTGCCGTTCGGAAGGGCTTGACCAAACTTAGATTTTGAATACAATTTGAACCGGTAGATTTAAAGAAATCTCAAACAAATTACGCTCCCCGGACGCCTTCAAAACTAGGACAAATCCGGGGAAACCCGCACGGATGGCAACCCTATCCAAAGGACATGATAAGTTAAATCACACAGTTATAGTTAATTCTATAGTAAGGATAAAATTTAATGTGTCTACCCAATATTAATTTAAGATCACAATAATCACAGATATGTATAAAAAACTATATTGTACATATATGATCCTGTCAATATTATGTCATCTGCATATATTTAAATCACAGAACAGTTTAAAGAGGTCTCTTTTGCCTGTTATATGATTTAAAGTTTAGACGTTTCCTTTCACTTGATCCCATGTTTTATTTTTAATGTAATGTACCCCTCGGTCTTATTTTTTCCATGTAAGTATTTTTCAAACTTACCAAACGAATAGTGTATACTACAATACTTCTAGTATTATTAATTGAATTATTGTAGGTCTTAGGTAGTCTACGTATACCTACTTCAACCACTTGAAATACGCCAGCTTACTGCAATTAGAAGATTCATGAAAAGAATCATTCTTGGCTGTGAGCTTTGTAGCTATCACATTGGTCGTAGTACAACAGGGTTACCCTGAAATATATTAAAATCGCTGTACCAATCATAACGGCATGGTCCCTCGACTCATTGGAAACATGAAGACCGGAAACTTAAGTACTGGCCCCATATACATGATGTTAACATTCTCTCCATTTCATTTCCTTCGAAAATTTGTTAATCAACAAAGTACTCAAAAGAGTGACAGTGATGTTACAATATACATTCTCTTTGTTGCGTTACAGCAACATGATTCTGTATAAAATATTGAAAGTTTAATAACAAAGTCAACAACCAACCAACTATAATAAAATCTCAGTGTTTTTAATTATTTATAAACTTAGAATATAATCGCGAAGTTCCTGTTCTGACAATATTATGTAGTTTGTGATCTTGTCTGTATGTACTTAGTAAAGTAGTAATAAAGAAGATGAATGTTATAAATTGTTTTTCTTTATTTATTTTTATACATTTACAGCATATCCGATCCGAATTCAGAAATGAATCGGTCGAAAAAAAAATTGCAAGACTTCTGGAAATATACGTGTCATATTCACAGAGATATATGTATGTACATAGATAGCAGTTTTGACCATCAGCTTAAAGGTACCATGCACATTTGCTTCACTAAAATAAAAATAAATTGGTGCCAGGCTTAGGACTCAGGCAAATTTTGATTTACAGAAACATTTTGAATCCAATATCTTCATTCATAACAATTTGGATTCACTTGGGGCGGGTCTACGAGTTAAGACTGATGTTGGAATACGTTTACTAGAGAATATCCATACTACGTGGGCGGACTGCGGAGTCACATGACGCTTCTGGTGTTTTTTTATGACTATTACAAGGCTTTTGATTGCGTCCAGTATCATCCGCAACTTACGAAACTACACGATTACGGGATTCGTAGTATCGTTCTGAATTTTATTATATCCTATCTCTGGTGTGGAATTCAGAGCGTTGATATCTAGCTTACAGTACAATGGGAAATGACCCAAATATTGGCTTTTTCTATGTCTTATTTATTTTATGAACGATTTACTTCACCTTGTGAGAAATAATCACGATGTACTGTTTGCAGATAACACTTCTTTGATATTTAAAGTTAAACGTAGACAGGTATATTTTAAAAACTTAATGTGTAATATTTTTATGCCTAATGGGAAAGAGGCAAAGACATTCGTAAAAAAATATGAAGAGAATCTAGAGGTGGGCAGAAAATTCAACGGTGAGTTGTCAAATAGGATTAGTTCTGCAGCATATTATGCTGTGAAAAAATTCGTCATCTACAGTTGTAAAAACTGCACTTTTCGTTTACTTTATTTACTTTCACTATTGTGGGGTAGTGCCGAAAATCATCAGCATTTTTGTACTGCAGAAGAGGACTGTCCGCGCCATAAATGGAATGAGACCACGTAAGTCACTATGGAATAAACAATGGAATAAATTCATGGAGATAATAATAACGACTGCTTACCCATAATATATATTCTCAATTAATCAGACATTTTTTCCAAAGTTATGGACTCTGTAGTCTGTGACAGTATCTCCTTCCTATGTATTGTGAGCACAGAGTACTTTTAGTTGATCTGTGACTATGTGTGAGATAATAAAATACCAAGCCATAAAATCCAAAAAAAAAAAAGAGATAATAAAAATAAAAAAAGTGTGTGAGATAAACAGTAAAGTGTAAACAAACTTAACTCTTTACTATATTACTGGGGACTGGGGTAAAGATAGGGACCTCTTTATTAAAGTTTTTAATGTGACTCTAGTTACACTTGTAGTTTCTACAATATTCAAGAACAACTCAATTTAAAAGCGATGTATAAATCAATAAACATTGAGGAATATACATATGAATACTTCACACAAGAAGACGTCTGCAGGTTTTGTTGGAATAAAAATGCAATTACTGAGTTATTTAACCAAGAGTGTTCTATAGAATCCCTTGAATTAAAAGATACGCTTATTAATAAAGTAAAAGAGTGCTTAAACATAGACATAACACTAGTTTACACACCCAGTAAGGCTTGTGATCAGTGCTGTGATAAAATAGAAAGTTTTTATTATTTTAAGAGATTTTGTCAGGAGACCGATAAAAAGCTGCAAGATATAATTAATCATAGGCACAAGGTGCAACTAGAGGACAATTTTATTAAGAATGAGGTAGATTTTGATGTAAATATTGGGATTAAAGATTCAGATGAAGAAAATGATTCAGAGAAGAATGAATTGGAGAGCAAATCTAGTCGATATAAACCAAAAAGAACTCCAACATATTGTAATATCTGCTGTGAGGACTTTAAAAACTTGGAAACATTAGATAAACATAAGTCGGAAAGCCATGGTATTGAGAAAGGTTTGTTCAAGTGTTTTGGGTGTGACAAGACATTTAAAACGGGTAAATCAAGGCTTGGGCATGAGACTAGGTTCTGTAAAAACTTAAAATATGGCTATGAATGTATTCAGTGTAATAAATTCTTACGAAGGCGAAGGAACTACGAACAACATATGAAAGATCATAGGAATAATGTGATGAGAGACATTCCAGAGAATATCTTTAAATGTTTGCATTGTTTCGATAGTTTTAAGAATACAGATGATTTACGGGAACATATGAACTGCCATGAAAATGCAAAGAAAATTTATGTATGTGAGGTAAAATTTTTATTTATTTTTTTTTATTTGTCAATCACCAATTTATAGAGGAATCTACTTTTGTATAAGCATTTATTCTATGGCTGTTGTCTTGAATTCACATTCATTACAAATTTATACAAAAGAAATAATATGCAATAATTTATTGACTTAATAAAAAAATATACAAATAATTACTATATAGTGAAAAAAAAAAAATTTTTATGTCATCAAAATAAAAAACTTATCTTTTTATGTTGTAGAATTGTTATTTTTACCATATTTAAATAGTGTGAGCTTGTCCCCATGCTGCCTTTTTTAATGAAAGAGAAGACAAACAACAGTACGGGTTACATGAAGTTGACACCAGAGGAATCACAACAGTGTAGCCGACCCTTTAAATCCCATATACCCATGCCCTACCATCCTGGAAACACCGCATATGGAAGCTCATTCCGCAGCTAGTTGTATGTGGAAGAAAGTTAAAAACCATAGTGTGGAGAAACGCCACACGTCCAGATGGTATCATATCCTTATTTGTGGTGTGTCCTGCAAAGGTGGAACTCGGCGGCAGGAATCACGACAATAAGCTCTGCATACTAAACACAAATAGGTCCATGTTTTTTGTACAGTTTGGTTAAACATGTTATAAAGAAATTTGTATAGCCCGGGATGAGTGCAGCACATAAAACTAGTTCTTTTTTAAATAAGGGCACTGGATATTGAAATGGTCACCGCCACCCACAATCTCATTCAACACCCAGAGGAATCACAGGAACAATGCGGGCCTTTTAAAGTATTTTTTAGTTCTACTGCTACTATAGTATATTATTAATGATTTCCAGAGCTGTGGCAGAGCTTTTGGCCGACAAGACTATCTCGCAAAGCACATGCTAACACACAGTGGTGATAAACGGTACTCCTGTACTTATTGTTCGTTCAGAGCTGCTCAAAGGTCAGCTTTAACAGTACATATCAGGTACACTATTTTTTTTTACTTTTAATTGACATTTTCCTATTCCAGCTAAAACCGTTTCGTATTTTGTGAGTTTACTTATAAAATGAATGTGAAAACTGCTCAATTGATTTTATTAAAAACTAGAGCAGTTTCAGGCTGACATACCAGTAAGGAGACTCCTTTGCACAGGACTCTTGGCTATTATATGGGTACCACAACTGCACCTTTGTCTGCCGTATTGCAGTACTGTGTAAGCATTATTGTGTTTTGGTCTGAAGGGCCAAAACTTAACTGTGGTATGTAAATCTATGATTTCTTTTTACTTTCGTGATTACTGCATCTTCCTATAACACAAGACGGCATTTTATTGGTGTACCTATATCAAATTTTAAGCAATTCTGTCAACAACAAACGCGTGCGTACCGTTTTCGTATCGAGAGAGCGACTAACGACCAAAGGAACCAATTGACTCCATTTAGGCGATTGATTTTCGGCGCGCTAGTGACATATCTACCTCTTTTAATACTATAATATCATTGTCTTTAAATAAAATAATTGACCATCCGTTGCACAAAGCATCCTTGAAGTTAATGTTTCATTAAATATGTATAATACCGTCACTTTCTTTTTCATTTTGAGAATCAAAGATAGCATGTGATATAAGTAAAGAAAAATTAACTTTAAGTATGCTTTCTGGAACTGGGGGTCGAATAAGAAATTAAAGGTAATTTAGTAATAAAAATTGTAAATATCATTTTAAAATTATCTTTTTATCACTTTTAAATATCATTGTATTTCAATAGATAAATACAGAATCATCCATCAGATATGATTTTTTACCTTACACCGTGATTTATGACTAAAATACGATTCATTCATGAGTTCATGTAGTAAAACTGCATTGAAGTTAGGTACATAAAGTGTCATTGATTTAAAAAAAAATATTAATTATAGTTTATAGCCACATTGATGATTTGTGAAAAGAAATTGACATATGTCAATATACCTAACGTTGTTATGGAATATTACTGATAAGAATGTCACAAATGGCAGAAAATTTCTGAAAACCTGATAAATGATTTATTTATTACAAAAGGAGTAATAAATAAACAAATACATTTGGAGATTTTTAAAAAGTATTAGGTACTGAGCAAATTGTTTTTTTTTCTGTTTGTTCTATTTTAACGGTTAAAAAATAAAAAACGTATGTGTCACGGCACGCCCTACAGAAGTTATAACTTAAACTTATCTAAGTTGAACTTTTCAATATTTAAATTGTTTAACTTGAGAAAAGCTTAGGTTATTAGGTATTTAAATTTTATATATATTAATATTATAATGTAAGGAAAGGTTATTTATATATAATTTTTTTTATTGATTATAAAATATATTTTATTCTTAGTTACAATTTTTGAATATATAGATACATTAGAATTTAACGTATGTACCTTATTAGTATCATTATTAAATCCTATAAAAGTAACAATTGGTTAGAGTGAGAGAGGAGGAGCCCGCCTACCGCTGCCTTATGCGTGAGAGAAAGGGAAGCCAGACATACTGGCGCCGTAACGCGTTACGTTACGAAGCGGTTTACCCTCCAATAAGAAGGTATCACTCCAAAAAACTTTTTGACTGTCTAGTTTCTGATGAAAGTTACGCTCTGTTACTTTAGAAAAATATCTGAGTTACCCTCAAGACGCGCCTAAAGAGGTTTGACTTTAAAAAGACAAATTTAGATATTATTCTGGTATTTGTTTCATGTTTATGTTTTTCAATTTTCAGGAAGCACACTGGAGAGAGGCCGTACAGTTGTGATCTTTGCCCACAGAAGTGCATATCTAGTTCCAATTTGCGCGCTCACCGCAAAATACATTTAGGTCTTCGCCAATATGAGGTAAATGCATACAACTCGACTATTTTACAGTTTGAATGGATTAGTGTATTCTAGTGATATATTTGTAGCGACCACCTATAAGTTGGACCGCTAAACTCGCTGCTGCGTATACTTACTTACTTACTCCGGCTTGACCAAACTTATATTTTTGACTTGGACCGATAGATTTCAAGAAATCTAAATGAACTACGAAATACTTTGTTCATATGTGTTTTTTTTGTAATAACTTTTAAACAGATATATCAGTAATTATATCAGATGTATTTTAAAAGATTTGAATATTCCTACACTGACACGACACACAGAACACGACTGACGTCATGTTCACGAAACATCCTTACACAAACAACGAATTCAAGCTCTAAAGGTTGATTTTTTTTTATATGAGAGGGAGGAAACGGGTAAGAGGCTCACGGGATGGGGAGAGGTGAGGCAACCGCCCATGGACATCGCAACAACAGGTGTGTCAAGAAATGCGTTGCCGGCCTTTAAGGTGGGAGTATGCTTTTTTCTTGAAGGTCCCTAAGTCGTATCTGTTCGGGAAGACCGCTGCCGGTAGTTGATTCCACAGAGTGGCTGTGCGAGGCAAGAAATTTCGAACAAAACGCGCGGTGGTGGAATGCCAGACGTCTACGTGATGCGGGTGGTACTTTGCACGTAATGTCCGGTGGTGGAATTCGGCCGCTGGAATCAACCCGAACAGCTCATCTGAGCACTCCCCGTGATAAATGCGGTAGAAGATGCAGAGAGAACCCACATCTCTACGCAATGCTAGAGAATCAAGCCGATCGGAGATGACTTGATCGTCGAAGATTCGAGCCGCTCTTCGTTGTATGCGGTCAAATGGAAGAAGCTGGTACTGGGGAGCACCCGCCCAGAGGTGAGAACAGTACTCCATGTGAGACCGAATTTGCGCCTTATAAAGTTGCAGGCGGTGGCTTTTAGTGAAGTGCTGTCTATGATGATGCGTCCAATATACGATAATCTATATTTATACAGTTTAATAAAGGCTTCCTTCAATTGTGACTATTCTCCTCTGTCTTAAACCAATCTTGACCATGTAGGTACTACCACCTAAAATTGAATCGTAACCCACCTTATTGTTTTTTTCGACGTTTTCACAGCTGTCATAGTCTATCTAGACGAATAAATGATCTAACATAATTTTTTTTATTTGCCAGTGCTCATTGTGTGAAAAGAAATTCGGCTACAAAGCGAGCCTAGAGGAGCACGTAGCGAGCACACACGCATCGTGTGAAAAGCATTCGTGTAAGCTGTGCGGCGCAACGTACAGCCGGGGACGCACTCTGCGGAGACATATGGCGGACAAACATGGCGACCGAGATGCTGTCAAATAAATAATATTAAATATATATAATTGGTGTGTGTTTAATTTAAATACTATAATTGCATATTCGTGCTGTTTTTAATTAAAAGTAGCATTTTATCGTTTAAACATTACGCGATTTTTTTACATCGTATAACGCGACCATAGTCCATAAGGCAGCAATATCCCACGTACATAATATTTCTGTACAGTGAAATTTATAATGATTTGTACAGTTCATAATAATTAGCTTCGTGTACCTTTGCACGTGTATCAATTGTGTTATTACAGAATTGAATTATTTTATTAAATTTTTAAGTATTAAAAACCATAAAAAATAGGCAAACAATTGCAAATACTTGTTGCGAATTGTGATTAATTATTATTATTAGGTGGTCGTAGAAACGCGTTTTTCTAAAACGTGGAACCACTCACTTGCTTCGTAAAAAATGTCTTGATTTTCATGTAAAACGCGAAGAAATTATTTCCCAAACCTCTTATTACATATATTTATTTAAATCAGAAAAAAACTAATGCACCACTTAACTGCAGGTATCTGTTAAGCATTTTTACTAATTTAAGCTGGAGATAGGTGTAAGAGGGGAGGAGACGATGAACAGAGTGCCAAGTGTAAGATTGTTAAGGGTTGTATGGTGATTTCCCCTACTTTCCCTAGATGGCGCTTTGTCGGCGTCATACAAATCTTAGTTAACTTTTACGCGATCGAATCAATGACGTCATTGGATCGAATAGGTAAAAAATCTCACACTTCGCACTCTATACCTATTCGATTTCTTACAAAAGCAAATTGCCAATAGTCTCTCTCTCCATTATTAAAAGACAATAATTTATTTTTTGCTTATACTCTGACAAATATCTAGGGATTATTAACACATTCCGAAATAAACTTTACTTTTTGTGCATTGCCCGGCGATGAAGTACTTAGCAAATAATTCGTCACATGCTTTGTCCTTATTTATAGCATGATATAAATAAATATACCTTTTAAATTTGTTCTTAAAATTAACAAAATTTATTGAAGTAGGCGTTACGTGTTAATTGCGTTAATATTTGTTTTTAAACAATTCGACACGTGTTTCGCCTCTACATGAGGCATCCTCGGGACGTGTTGTCTCGCCAAAATCTGGCACGAGACTCAACTCAGTCAAACTTAAATCAATTGTTTAAAATTAACAAATGTACGGTTTTTGTTGACAAGGTGCACCAGGCATAGTACCTAACTAGCTACTTCAAGTTCAGTTTATGAGGATGACATAATATTATGGACAAATTAAACAGGAAGCCTGCTAGATCATGGGTACCACAACGGCGCCTTTTTCGGCCGTGAAGCAGTAATGGGTGAGCATTATTGTTTCGGACTGAAGGGCGCCGTAGCTAGTGAAATCACTGGCCAAATGAGACTTATCAACTGATGTCTCAAAGTGACGAGCGCAATTGGAACACCACAGAATGATTGGGTGTTTCAAGAATCCTGAGCGGCATTGTAATGGGTGGGGTGTATCAATTACCATCAGCTCAACATCCTGCTTGTCTTGTACCTTGTCATAAAAAACAAAACTCTACGGAAGGGCTTGAAGCCACCACAGACAATGGCAAAGCCTATCACAAAACAATAGAATATATATTTTGTAATGCTCCCTCCGACTGAATAAAATGTTAATAGATTAATATGTATATAATAAATTCAGACTATAAGGTATGGTAAATTAAGAAATCCATGGCTGTTTTCATTTAATATCTTCAAAAATAAAAACATAATTTTATCCTTATAGACTAAATATGCTTATTATTACAATATTCATTCATCCTCCTCTCTTTCTTGTTCCTTGTCTTTTTTCTTCTTTTTCTTTTTCTCTTTACGGACTGAATCATCAGCTACCTCAGACGTTTCAACCGCAGCTTCAGGTGTTGCTTCACCTTCCACTTCTGCTTGACTCTCGCGATCTTTCTTCTTCTTCTTTTTCTTCTTTTCAGCCTTTATTTCAGTTGAATCATTTGGATTATCAGCATTGGCTGTGCTAGCTGTTCTTTTTCTACAATTGTCCTCAGCATCAGGATTATCAGCATTACCATTTTCCTCTTTCTTCACTTTGTAATCTACATAACTGTTTAACCATTCTTTTGGAGTGTTTTCATTTGGTTTACCAAACTTATCTAACATCCCCTGCTGTATAAGTGTTTTTTTCTTTGAGGCTTTAGGTCCTAGACCCCATTTTCTTGGATATGTATCTCTCTCCATTATCACTCTTTTGAGTTTAGCTGCTACACCATGATCACAGGATGCCATTGTTGATGTTGTCATAAGAGCAATCGCTAGTGCAACTGCTTCACCTTTAGCAGTTACTATAACAATTTCTTGATCAATTTCAATTCCATCTTCATACCGTAGAATACCTGGTAATAAAACCTTAGCACCATAGCATACAGCATTCACAGCACTATCTTTAATAAAAATCCTTTTATGAGCAATAAGAAGTCCTTCCAATGGTTTAATAACTCGTCTTATATATGTCTCATCTTTGTGATTTTCATAAGCCCATTGTGCATCTAATATATCATGCATGCTGACCATACCTTCCTTCTCTCCTTGGATTCCAGACCGTACACGTCTGAGTTCAATCATCTGACCACCAACACCAAGCATTAAACCTAGATGTACACACATCGTACGGATATAGGAGCCAGCCTCACAGCTCACCCAAAATACTCCGATGTTCTTCTCTTGGTCATAGTCAAGCAGTTTACTGTCATATACTGAACGGACGCGAAGTTGCCGTTTAACTGCAGATATCAATGGAGGTCTCTGGAACAATGCACCCCTAAGCTTCTCTAAACCTTGGGTAACTTTCTGGATGTTCTCAACCGCTGAATGAAGATTGAAAACGGCCACATACTCTTTCCCGGCATTCTGTTGAGATTTAACAAGACGCGTGGCTCGATCAATGCACACTATGAGGCACCCAGTAACCTTGGGGTCCAAAGTACCAGAATGACCGGTTTTCTCAACTTTTAAGATTCGTTTAATCCATGAGACCACCTCGTGAGAACTTGGATTGCTAGGTTTGTCTACATTAATGAATCCAGACTTGATATACTCCGAAATAGGGCGTTTCAAAGGAGAGTGTCCAAAAGGCAGTGGAGTGTAGTGGTTAGTTCTAACGTTAAGGCGATCGAAATTCTTAAGTAATAGAGGCCAGTAGGCTGTATCTAGCTTTGACACCGCTTCTGATGGCTCAATCTTGAAGTCACCTATCTTCTGAAATGCGCCTAATGTAACAGCATCTTTGTTTTTCTTTTTCTTCTTTTCAGAAAACACTTCGGTGCCGGGTTGAATTACTTCTGTCATTATTTATATTAAAACGATTAACTTCTTCGATGAAATTTATACTAATTATTCACAAAGAACAATGTACTTTTAAAACATGCATACAATGTTTAGAAATAAAAACAAACACGTGCTTCGACTGCACGAAACGAGACGAGGTTAGCTTTACTTCATTTTGCTTGCTTCAGCCTTCAATTTCAAATTTCAATGCCAACGAGTAGGTATTGAGTACTTCCGTATTTTGACAATTATCAAAAGATTATTATGTCAATTAGCTTTAGAACACAATTATTATCTGTGTTGATAAAAAATATATACATATATTTGTATGTATAAATTAATATTATAATTTGTATGTTAAACACTATAAGTAAGCTATACTGATATCTTATCTACGATTATGATATGTTTTTTGAAAAGGGCGGTGATGGCCAATTCGGAAACAGGATACATAGAGGAAAGTCGTGAATGGAGTCATGCCCTAATAAGAAACTAATAACTGCATATTTACTTTTTTTTTGCTAACTGCATTTTACAAATCTTTGAATGCAGAATTACTAACTTTTAAAAAAAACATAAAGTCTTCTTTCAGTAATATAGCCTATCTTCGATATTTAAGGTACTTTCCCTTCATGTCCCATAACTTTGGGACACCTGTATATATATATATATATATATATATATATATATATATATATTATATATATATACATCATCATGAATAATATTATGTATAATTCTTAAAGTGTCATTATCCGTTTGCTAGGCTTTATATTAACCTTGTTATTGTGTATTATTCACAACTTTGCAAAAAATATATTTATAATTTTTCTAAATAGGTTTCCTCTTGGTCACCCCTATTTTTAAGCCTGTCAGTTTCTAGGTTTTTTTTTCATTACACTTTCATCATGAAAGTTTTTGTCCGTAAACCTAATGGGGGGTTTATCAATATACTCGATTGTAATCGAGTATATTGATAAATTATATAAATATTCTTCTATTATTGTAATTTGGATTGAGCTGATGGTCTTGTTACCCATGCTCTAAATTAAATAAAAAGTCCATTTGTGAGGACAAAGTGTCAACTGTCAAGTTCTCAAGTGTCAGTGATCGCATGGTTGATGACGGTTGCTAATTGTCAGTTGTGGAGTGTGGACTGTGGTTTTTTACTTTTCAATTGTGTGAACTGTGATGGTGTAAGAAAGATAAATAATCCAAACAAGTAAATAATAAAACTATAATTGTAGTTTTGTTTAGTATTGTTTAATAGACTGTGGAGGTCTGTCCGTTTCTTTGTAATTTAGTTTGGTTGTAGTAAAAGTCTTAGGTATGTATTAGGTGGGAAATTAATAAATTGGGTATTTCAAATGTTTGTTTGTTTCTATTTGCCTTTGTGAGACTACAACTGGGGTTAAAAAATACAAATTCATATTATAATATACTCGAAATTGCTTGGATATACAATAAGGTTATGTACTAATATACAAAATACGATTGTGTTAAGTACTTTTGAATGAAGGTTCAAAACTTATAAAATGTGTTCAAATGAATTTATTTTTTATTAAAGGTCTCAACAGAAATAGTGCACACGATTGTCTCTTTAAAATAATCCTTAAAATGGCGGGTGTATTGTTTGAAGACATATTTAATGTAAAAGATATGGATCCAGAGGGAAAGAAGTTTGACAGAGTTAGTAGACTGCATTGTGAGTCAGAATCATTCAAAATGGATCTGATATTAGACATAAACTCATGGATATATCCAATGGAACTGGGTGATAAGTTTCGCTTAGTGTTAGCCACTACACTCAGAGAGAACGGGTACCCAGATGGTGGGGAATGGAATCCTCTGGAGACGGAAGGAAATCGGGCAGATAGTTTTGAGTATGTCATGTATGGGAAGGTTTACAGGTAAGCAATTATGTTGTGTAAATTGTATTTTATTCATGTTAATATATATCTAACTGTTATTGCCTCAAATACAACTAATAGAAGTATAAATAGACATAGTTAAGTAGAAAGAACTCAAACCACATATACATGGAAACAGTTTTTTTTTTTGGATATTACTATGGAAGATTATTTAGAGCTGAAACTTCAAATGCCTATAACATAACTCAAAAGTGCCTTTGTCTGGTTTGTGTCCGTCTCGTCTCTTGTGCCAGATTTTGGTGGGTCATTACGTCCTGAGGATGCCTAGTGTAGAGGCGAAACACATGTTGAATTGTTTAAAAACAAATATTGGCGGAATTAACACTAAAGAAAACTCAAATTATTTGGATAATTGTGGATTTCCGCAAAGTAGCACCTACTTCAATAAATTTTGGTTTGTGTCCTTTCTGCTTAACTACATCCAAATATAATAAAAAGTCTTGAATGTAAAATCTGTCATACTTTAGGTATATTATGCATCAAATCCATGATTTTAACCTTTCCGCATCGGACGTGCCCGCAGGCACTGGAAATTCAAAGAACAAAGAGAGCTGCAGTGCCTCAAGGCACTCTTTTACCTCACCCAGTTTACACCCTTATTAGGTGTACAAGATGGTGTATTTGCCTACGCAATTATGAACGAGTGAAGTCCGATACATATTTTGATCCGTTACTATTCAAGGCCACCAAGATTCGAACATAAAAGGAAATAAATAAAACAAGTAATTAACATTGAAAATCAAAATTTATTTTAAAATATACCTATTTTTACACTTATTGTCTAATGAAAAGTCTGTGTGAAATATCATAGAAACACAATATGAATAATTTATTCATGGTCTTATAGATTGTTTCAATAGCTTTCAGTGACAGTCACTCAAATCACCCTAGTTATAAGCATTTTACAACTACACGTAAAATAATACGCACGGGGAAAACGCTGAGCGAGCGCCGAACGCTTGCTGATCTAAGGTGTACATTAAGCGGCGGAGCGCGCCGATCCGGAAAGGTTAATAATATGTTATGCAATATCTTAAAGAAATACTTTTTATGTCAATACCATTACCATTTACCATATTTACTTGACTTTTAATGACCAAATTAGAATTGGAAGAAAATAATACTTCCACATCATGATATGGTCAAGTACCTAGGCATATGCTTGGATCAAAGATTTACTTGAATCAAACATATCCAAGACATTAAACTGCTTGTGTAGAACACAAACAAACTAATCTAAACAGATGGTAGCAATAGGTTTGTGCTAGTGCCTCAAATATTATGATTGTATATCATTAGAGAGCACAAATTACATTTTATAGGTAAATACACCCTGGTTTTTTTTATACCAGGTGGTAGGCTTCAGGATGTCTTTTTTTTTAATGGAATAGGAGGACAAACGAGCGTACAGGTCACCTGGTGTTAAGTGATCACCGCCGCCCACATTCTCTTGCAACACCATAGGAATCACAAGAGCGTTGCCGGCCTTTAAGGAAGGTGTACGCGCTTTTTTTTAAGGTACCCATGTCATATTGTCCCTGAAACACCGCACAAGGAAGCTCATTCCATAGCTTTGTAGTACGAGGGAGATACAATGTCTGTTAAATGTGTACCATATACACACATGTTTCTGTTATCGAGCAGTAAAATATTGTGCAGGGACAAGTTTTATGTGAAGGGTGCCATAGCTAGTGATAAATCAGGAATGAGAACTGCCACCTTAAGTGCAGTCACATTGCCTCTGACAATTTAGGCTTTCTACATATTGGTAGCTTGTGATAGACAGTGTATAGTGCTTAGAATCAGGTGAATGCTTACCTGCATCAAAACTATAGAACATATGGCTACAATAAAAGAGGAACTAACAACCCACATAAAAAACTATTAGCTAAGTATCTTGCGAGACAGCTTATTATACTAGGGACAATAATGTTGTCTTAAAAACTTTTTTTTTTAAACGAGCGTACGGCCACCTGTTGTTAAGTGATCACCGCCGCCCACATTCTATTGCAACACCAAAAGAATCACAGGAGCATTGCCAGCCTTTAAGGAACTATGATGAACGACGCCCTATTTCTTCGAAGCCAATTTGGCTTTGCTCTCCAGATGGCCGCGGAATTGGCAATTGCTCGAGATATCAACCCCCCAGAATTCCGATACTTTGCAAGGCTGTAAGGGAAGTGTTGTCGAATAGCGGTGATATGACAAATGGGGTTTTTTTAAGTGGTAAACGCGCAAACTTGAGTCTTCTGGGGGTTAAATTGGACAAGGTTCAATTTTCCCCATTCCGCGACCTTCTTAAGAGAGGACTCGATAGAAGACACAAGTTTCTCCCGGCACTGGTCGACGATTTCCCTATAGAGACCTGCATCGCCTCAGCATCACAGCACACGACAGCACGTGCGATGCCGTGCTGTCGTCTTCATAGCAATGTATGTTATAGGTGTCCAACATATCATTGATATGCAGAAGAAACAGTGTGGGAGATAGCACACAGCCTTGAGGCACTCCAGCGTTCACGGGCTTCGGGTTCGAGCAATAACCGTCAACAACGACCTGTATGCTGCGCCCAGTGAGGAAGCTGGAGGCCCACTTGCATAAGTTCTCGAGAAGCCCAAATGATGGAAGTTTTGAAAGGAGCGCCTTGTGCCATACACGATCAAATGGCCTTCGCTATATCTAGGCTAACTGCCAGGCCTTCCCCCTTGCTTTCAATAGCCGACCGACCATGGCGAAAGCCATACTGCTGGTCGTTGATCATCTGGTGACCCTCTAGGTATACCAAGAGCTGGCGGTTAATTATGCTCTCCATTATTTTGTAATTGTGTGGGATTATTATAATTTGACCATGACACTCAGTCATGATTGACTATCATAAATCTGTATGAAATATAGCACAAAACAATACTCAGAGCCAAGTGTGAGATATTTTTTTCCCATTTGATCGCGTAAAAGTTAACTACGATTTGTATGGCTTTGAAAGAGCTCTATGATGTTTTCCTCCACTGTCACTAGATGGCGCTCTTTCTAAGCCATACAAATCGTAGTAAACTTTTACGCGATCAAATAGGTTAAAAAAATCTCACACTTGGAACTCTGAACTCTGAATAAAAAATAAAATATTTTTTTTTTTTTTTCAGGATAGATGGAGATGAAATTGCTATAGAATCTGCAACAAGATTGTCGGCATATGTTTCATTTGGTGGTCTCCTAATGAGGCTACAAGGAGATGCAAATAATTTACACGGCTTTGAAGTGGATCAACAGATGTATTTATTGATGAAGAAATTAGCATTCTAGACCTATCAGCAATATATCTTATATCCCAGGTTTACGGGTTTTACATTGTGCTACACCCTAGATTGTTTTATACAATGAAACAGCTGAAGTTATACATGGTGAATTATTCAATGGATGACGAAATCCGTCACTATGTGGAATAGCAAAAAGTTTTTGAATTAGTCTCAGGCCCAATTTTGATAAAAATGAAAATCATTACTTTCCAGACTTTACTCTTATTAGCGACTGGCTAGGAATCAGCATTCGGAACCATTTGATAATTATGTAATACATATGATGTACGATGGTTAACTACTATTGTAAGCAGATTTTATGATAATTTCCATTATAATGCAACATGTTTTTTACAGTCAGCGCCACCTATTGGTTCATTTCTTAGGAACATATCACGAACATGTCATGCTGCTTCATAGCACAAGTCTTTTATTGGTTGCTTTTATCTGCCAATCAGGGATCAATATAGTCCACAGAGTACTTACACTTGAAAATATTGTCGACAATGTGATTTGTTTCAATTCCATGTTTCATATGTTTTTTTATTGTATTCAAGTAATGCAAATATATGATAATTTTACGGCCCTGGTATGATAGCTGTCTGGCCTCAGGTTTAATTTTTAACAAAATCGGGCCCGAGACTCTTTTAAGTACCTATTGCTTATTCCTCTTAGTTTCATATTTAGCCATCCACACTCAAATGAAAAATTCACCCTGTATTGTCTCTGTTATAGGCAGATGATCCTAACCTCAAAAACCCGCATAAAAATAATGTAAGCAATCAGTGATTAAATTTACCTTCAGTTGTTGTAAAAGATTTTAAAGCATATAATATTCTGATATGAGGAATGCAACAGAATTTGTAATATTTTAATAAAAAATTCAGACTGTTTTTTGGTTTTCATTTATATAAATTCATTACCTATTGATTTACTTTCACTCAAATTATCTATTACCTGACTAGGCATTCTCTATAGGTGTTATGGGTCGCAGTATCAGCATATAAAAGAAAAACCTGCATGACTCTGAAGTTAATATTCATATCTATCATACAACTGCACCGGGTTTTTAAGCCAATTTAGAAGCCACATAAGGAGTGGCTTCAACAACACCAGAGGAGTACTATCACAACTTGGCTTATGGATTTACATTTCTTTCCATTAAATAAATAAAAAAGTATAATCTAACATCAGCACAGCAAATACCTTTGGCCTGTATGATACTATATGTATAGAGAATAAAATAAATACCTACCAAAAGTCAAAAAGCAACAATATATTATAACAATATTATGGCTCATAATTAATTTCATCTTCTGCTTTCAAGTTTGCTTGGCCGAGTCACGAGCGCCAGAGAGACCAGAGCTTATCTCTGGTTCAGAGAGAGCGTGGAATCCTGTCCTGTTTTTCTTTCTCTAAATTGTTTTGCTGATATTAAAAAGTTATTCACAAAAAGAAGTTTCACTTTTGTATCCTGGTTTCTTAAAACCATACACTTGTTTTTTTTATTTATGATATCGTCATAATATGTACTCGTTCGGTCATAAATAAAATTTTATTATGTATTAAATGAAGAACGCATTACGACCTATGGGCTATGATTAATCATCAATTTAAATTGTTAAATTTAACCAAAGCAAAATAATCATGCATTGAATTTCGTTAACTGCGCCATCTAGATAATCCATTATTAAGCAAAACCGTTCTACTTAGTTAAGTACAGTTGTTCAGTATGTTTAGAGCTAAACTAAAAGATGGCGCTGAACTGTAATTCCTGATAAGATCGTTTGTCCCTAGAGCTATCGCATTGCTGCTAATTAGCTAACCTAAATCGTGAAAAACAGAACATCAAAAACATGTTTTATACAAAACGTGTAGAATACTTGACAAATAATAATTATTTGTTTTAAACATGTATTGCAATTGTCTGAAATATTCTTTCACACTGTGTTGACAACAAGTCTATAAACAAGTTTAAAACACATTTACGTTCACACACACACTTTTTTATAGGTATTCGTCTCGAAAGCCTGATGCAAATACAAAGAAGAATATGTATCCGTAGTAGCCAGAACAGTTAAAAAAAGCGCGTAGGTCTTCTTTAAAGGCCGGCAACGCTCCTGTGATTGCTTTGGTGTTGCTAGAGAATGTGAGCGACCAATTCTTTATCACCAGGTGACCTGTACGCTCGTTTGTCCTCCTTTTCCATAAAAAAAACAATTGCTGCTGGAGTGATGACATCTCGATACTGTGTATTCTGCTTAGAAATGTATATAGCAGTAATATATATATATATAGCATATAAGTATAGAGCAACTTTTTGAAGCATTTTCTCGAAATTACTTATGTCATTCTAACAAAGTTTCTGAATTCACTTCTGTCTTATATTCTTAAATCATTCAATGACTCATGAAGCAAACTTCCGCAGTACATTCACCTTCCATTGTCAGTGCTAGTAGTCAATTGAGCAGAAATATTCATCAACTTCTGTACTGACGTGTCTCAACTTTAGCTACAAGCCTACAACAAGTATAAAACATGAGATCATATACATGTAGACAACTAGTAGCTCACAAATGATTTCATCAGACAAGTTTCATACAAAAGCCTACGACAAGTTTTATATTTTGTATTTTGAAAACATTACATACAACTTGTATAAAACTTGTCAAATACATGTATAATACCTTAGTGTAAACGCCCCTCGTTTACGTTAAAAGTATGTACCTACTTATACTGTTTTCATCAGTCGAACGAATACACGTCCCTCATTTTCTATATTTAATTTGTTACTACATACCTACTGTTTTAGCATTTTTGAGATAAAAGTAATAAAAATAATAATGCTACTTATATTTTTGCATTTGCATCATAGTTTCTCAAAATAATTAGTCTGGTTCCTTCTCATGTCCAAGTTACGTTGGTGCTGGGGCTGCTGCTTCGACTGCCGAAGACAGCAAGCGTCGCAAATATGTTGGTCTCAGTGAGTCATACATCTTTGTGCCGTTTGGTGTCGAGACACTTGGCCCGTGGGGCCGAGAGGCGCGGAGAATGATCATAATACTATCTTCGCGCCTCAATAAGGCTACTGGAAACCCAAGCGTTGGCAGCTATTTCGGTTAACGGATCAGCCTTGCTATCCAACGCGGAATGGCTGCCAGTATTCTTGGTACGCTTCGACGTAATGATAGTTTTAATTTTATGTAGTCATAGTATTGTAAATATAGTTATAAGATTTGTTCACTTAATAAAATAATTTAATTAGTCTGTACTTCTCAGCAGAATCAAGTGATAGATTTAAACTACAATAATTAATGTAAACACGTTGAGGGTGGATACACTGGATATTATAATGTAGGAAGGATAATGGGTAAAGATAACAGAGGTATTTAGAGAGTATTGTATAAAATGTAGATGAACATAATTTTTTTATTAATAGGTTGAGTTCTATTCACAGGTTTCGTCATGCTCGCTTAAATGCCACTGCTTGTGGTGGCGACTAAAATATGGTCGAGGGAGGTGTTGGCTGGTCCATGCGTCGTGAATGTGCACTTTGCTTGTGGGGGCAGGATGATCCTGTTACCAGAAACTCTACTCCATGGTTTTAAAATTAAAGTTACAATTTTTTTTTTATAATAGCTAATAAAATTCACGCAAATTATGTATGTAGCCTTTGATTTGAAAACTGTCTCCTGTTATATCTACTTGCAAAAGGCAGACAAAACGATGGCCTAAAGGAGAATTTAGTAATATGGTGGACATAATACGATCATGAAAGGTATCTCATTGCAGCAGTTCCTGTTATATACTTATTTGTGTTTGCATGCTGTTCGATCGAATATTCCTGTTCCATTTTTTACATGTCCATTACTGTCAACGAGACGAGTAGGACGTTCAGCTGATGGTAATTGATACACCTTGTCATCAGTCTATTCTATTCTTTCTAGTGGCTTCTGTGGAAGGGGCACCACAACTCGCCAATGTCACGTTTCAGTAGACCAACAAGCTTAGAGTGTGTCATTTGATCGGTGTAAACGAATTTACAGGTGATTATAGTAATGACCGGTGCCCAGAATCAAAACAGATTTATTTTCTTATTATACCTGAAACAAATATACATGCTGTTAGATTATAATGGAAAAACACTGATAATATTACTTATATAAAACATTTATTGTGTTAGTTATAACTTAATATTATTATTTTGTTTAATATATTTACATAAAGTATTTACAAAAGGAGTGAAAACGAAGGTGAGGAGGCATTTCATGGAGGTGGGGCGTGGGGTTTCAGGAGGTATAAAATTTGTCACCAGTCACCTTGAGACATAATATGTTAAGTCTCATTTGCCTAGTAATTTCACTAGCTACGGCGCCCTTCAGACCGAAACACAGTAATGTTTATACATTACTGCTTCACGAAATAGGCGTCGTTGTTGTACCCATTACTGTCCAAGGAACAGCATTATTTGGACAGACAGTTCACTGAACACTTTGTTATTGCAGAGTTTTTACTGCAGACAATTTTTGAGAGTTTTACGGTCTGTGGCATACTATGTTTAATGGGTGGTACTTAGATTAAGGCGAAGAGTAAGCAGAAAACACGCAAACATGGTGTTTTTAGACAAGTTTTGTGGTGAAAGTATAGCATTTCAAGCTATGAACACTATTTGATCCTGTTACACATATCCTTAAGTCTTATTTGTAGGTTGCTAATGCTTGCTGTTGGTTATAGTTAACACTGCCGAGCCTTTTTGGACTACAACTTTTCTTTGGAGATAAACAAGTTTGTAAGCAGTGGCATGGCGTGACGCATTTTTTTGGTACTTCTCTCAGAAAAGTTATTCTTATAGCTTGTACTTTTTTGTGTAGGTTCATCTATTCAGATTAGTAGTGAATAACGAGGATTGTAAGCATATAAACTGTTTTCCACGCAAGAATTTTGAAAATATTGGCTTTGTTACATAGATGGCGGGCCGGCAGCCGTGAACTCATATCGCTCAAGGTCGCTGGCATTTAGTGTCGCCTTAAGGATTGGTCTCCGCTGTGCTCCAACTAGATACCGCAGGCGTAGTCGTAAAGTGCGGCAACTAATACTACGCCCAGGTGGGCGTACTAACGTACGTTGACGTGCCACATGTTCTGTTAAACTTTGCAATTAATTGCGTCGTAAAACTTTGTAAAAAAAAACCACAAGAAATAAGATAGACACTGGGATCACATATCATCAGTAAGTATTTTGTATTTTATTAATTTCATTGTTAAATAACACGACGCGTATGTTACAAAATTTGAAAGATGCCATTGAGTGTCAAGATGCCTCACACACAAGCATCTAATAGTTGCCGTAATAAAAAAACTATTGTTCTTAGGTAGTGCGGTATCTAGTTGGAGCTCGGAGGAATCCAATCTATAATCTAAGTGTATTTCAAACTTTGTGTTATCAAAAATTTTCTTTACCGTCAACCACACACCGTTTTTTTGCAATACAAACAGTAAAATTGATCAGTTTCTTGTATATTCTTCTCACGAGCTCTACTTTTTCCGAAGATATGATAGATTGAATAATTTAAAAGAAATATTTATAGTAGCGATTCAATAGCGCTTAGTTTTAGCTTAATTGAATAAAGTTTATGCGACTTTGACTTTAAAAGCATTTATCCCAATTTGGCCGAAAGCATTTAGCTCCAAAGACTGTTCTTTAAGAATTTCCCTCATTAAAAGTTACGTAGATGATTTTCTCCCCAGAATTGAGAAGTAACTCCCGTCTCTGAACAACCATAGAGTATAGATCAATTAGTGAACCCCGTACAGCCGTTACTCGTTGCCTCGTAATGAAAAGAAAAACAAAGCCAATTAAAGTTGTCTTTGACGCGCGCTCATTATGGCCGCACGTGGCAACACGTGCTCTCTCCTATATTGTTTAATAGTTCCATATTTTTTACGTGCTTTTTATACGTGAGACTACTTTTTATCCTTTGTGAACTATATTTAAAATATTTTCAATTTAGTGTCCAACTTTCCGCATTTATTGCTAGATAATAAAACATTTTATCTAAGGGTAGGCAGTAAAAATTCATACGGATTTTTCTTGAATGATACACAGTGGTTTATACTATACATGCGAGGAATCAAAAACAAATTATTATAATTTTAGAAAATAAAAAGTAGCAATCCTTGTCGGGTATGTTATGGTGCGCATGGGCCAGGTTTACTCCTTTAGCGTGCATGACATAACAGTTTGCCACTATTTTATTCGACGTGTTCACAGCTGTCACACTCTATCTAGACTTTTGATGGTTTATACATCCAGATAGACCCCCTTGGTGGTATACAACTAATGAAAACAGGCCAGGGTTTATTACTTTAGTGTGCTTGAAGCTACGTCTTACTCCGCAATTTGTATGTCACTTGTTGTGAGTGTGCGTGAATTGATCAAAATAGAGGTTAACTGTCAACCTCTATTTTCGTTTTCACAGCTGTCACAGTCTATCTGGACACATAAATGATCTAAGATCTAGACGTATAAATTATCTGAATAGAAATCAATAATTTTATTAATTTCACGTAAATATCTATTTGAAGTCTCTTTGACAAGCTCATTAGAATGGATTTAGTTTGACACATACCCAGTTTGTGTCTAAATTATAACTAGCCAGAATTTTACCAGTGGGAGGCTCCTTTGCACAGGATGCCGGCTAGATTATGGGTACCACAACGGCGCCTATTTCTGCCGTGAAGCAGTGATGTGTAAACATTACTGTGTTTCGGTGTGAAGGGCGCCGTGGGTAGTAAAATTACTGGGCAAATAAGACTTAACATCTTATGTCTCAAGGTGACGAGCGAAATTGTAGTGCCGCACAGAATTTTTGGGTTTTTCGAGAATCCTTAGCGGCACTGCATTGTAATGGGCAGGGTGTATCAATTGCCATTAGCTGAACGTCCTGCTCGTCTCATCCCTTATTATCTTAAAAAAAAGAATCATATCCCCTGTGAATGAATGAATGAAATGAATTTGCCCACGTTAAAAGTGTAGTCGAATACAACTGTACTGCCAACATTTCTGTTCGCACACTTGTACCATCACCATAAGAAGGTTCCTTTGCACAGGATATTATTATAATATAGACACAGTTTGAGACAAATTTTCTTGCCTTAAACTAGACATTGCCTGTACAAGACTCAAGTAAGTAAAGCCTAAGTATATTCAATACGATATACTTAGGCATACATAATTTTTTTTAATGAAAATCGGACGCCACGAACTTGACGTTCAGCTGAATTGATACTCACTGCCCATTACAATGTAGTGCTCAGGATTCTTGAACCCAAAAATTCTGAGCGGTACAACAATAATAATTGCGCTCGTCGCCTTGAGACATAAGATGTTAAGTCTCATTTGCCCAGTAATCTCGTAAGTTCTTTATTAATATTTATAAAATAATTTATAATATTTAAACACGATTCAACATATTGTGTTACAGTACAAACTTATTTGATATACATAATACAGCCATTGTAAAATACTCTATTTGATTGAAAAGAGTGGCCGTTGAGTTTCATGTATGTTCTTCTCACGAGCTCAATTTTTAGCAACATATGGTAGATTCAGTAATTTAAAAGAAATATTTGTAGAGACGATTCATAATCGCTTAGTTAAGCCTAATTGAATAAAGTTTAATTGACTTTGAAGAATGGAAACTTAAAGGCACACTTTGACGAGCCTTCCAATAGTCCAAATGGCGGAGTTGCATTCCAAAATCTTCCAATTCAAATTCAAATATTTTTATTCAAAATAGGATTTAAAATCACTTATTGAACGTCAAAATCTACCACCCATTCAAAAGAGACTGCCTCAGACCTGAGAAGAATGGGCGCAAGAAACTCAGCGGGCTTTTTTTTTAAATATAAAATATGGATTACAATATAATATCGTACAATAAACATGTGTCATTAAGAAAATCGTTTATGCTATAATAACCTTTCCCACACAAACGCTTTTTAGCAATTCTTTTAAATTTCGTAACACATTTGTTTTGTACATTTTCAGGGATCATATTGTAGAAGCATATACATCGCCCAACAAAAGACTTACTAACTCGACCCAACCGAGTAGTAGGCATAACAAGTTTATGTTTGTTCCTCGTGTTAACATTATGAATGTCACAGTTTCTAGAATATTCCTCAATGTGCTTATGAACATACAAAACATTATCGAAAATGTATTGAGAAGCAACTGTCAAAATGTTTATTTCTTTAAATTTTTCTCTTAATGATTCTTTAGGACCTAGGTTATAAATCGCGCGAATAATGAATCTTGAAAACCTAAGCTACTATTAAAACGGCATCCCGACCGTGGATTTCCAAATGGTTCAAATTCCAAGACGCCACGTCCTATGGAATTATCAACGTGGCGTGTTAGGAGTGACAGTCAATGCGTAAAACATACACTCCGCCATTTGGACGCACTTCAAAAGATTCGTGAATGTTCCAAAGTCCAAACTAGGTCCATTTTTATTTCATTCAGCGTTGCGCCGCCGCAGGATAACGACGTATTCTAAGCGAAGCGTACGAACATGTAACAAAACGTGGAAAATGTCAGGCCGCAATTTTGTCCTGTCTGTTATCGATATATTATATCGAAATAGTCCCTGCTCATGGCAGGTCTCAAATGAGGACTATCACAACACTGTTCCAAGGAATAACAAATTTTCATCGGAATCTTAAATTTTTTTTAATTCACAAAAATAAATACAGATAATGGTACCTATTACCGTTCAGGTACAAGCGAGGTTCACAATCTTGTTGGAACTGGCTCCAAGCCAATTGGATGCCGTGCATTTGGATAATCCCATTTTAATCGCGTCCGTTTGGATGTTCAAATTTTCAAAGTCAAATTCAAAAACACTTTATTCATGTAGGTTATTCATGTAGGTCACGGAAATGACACTTATGAATGTAAAAAAAATATAAAAAAAATAAAAATATTGTTTCATATTGAATTTACCGCTACTTCGTAAAGGGTTGAGCTAATGAGAGGAAGTAGCAAGAAACTCATTGCCACTCTTTTAAGTGAAGATTTACATTTTAATTGTTTTACAAATCATTTCAATTACAATATATGCAAAGTGACGCAACAAAGATGCTCAAATGTCAAAAACTGAAAGGCTTACACAAGTAAGTCAAAAAAAGAAAAAATATATAAAATAATACTTATAAACATAAGAGTTATTGAGTATAGTAGATGCATCAATCCACACATACCGTAAATAAATAGAGGCATTATAACTTTAAAGGAAATAATAATAATAAAAAACACATTAAGCAGACCTCCTGGTAACACGATCATCCAGCCACCATGTATAGTCAGTACCGGGCTTAAGACTATCACGAGTTTTAAGAAGGGCTACATACCTAATTATTACAAAAATTCTCCGGGTACGTAATAGGTACTTAAACAGCCGCCTTTTTATATTTACCAAGCCATAATTATTGTGACTTATGTTATCAAAATTGGTATCACTGCATAAAATTTGATTATATGAGAGTGAATTAATGAGATAGGTACCTACCTAGCTCTTTAGAAAGTGTTTAGGGGTCACGTAAATATACCTACCTACGTATACAAGGTCATTAATGGTAATAAATAAAAAAATAACGCGTTTGCGAAAATATGAGAATTGCATTTTGCGATCTCTTAACCCAATAACTAGCAAGAGAATATGATAAACTGTGTTTTTTTACCACGCTGCATTGATTTCATATAAAATATTCAACATATTAGCGTGTGGAGCCGCCTTACGAATTATTTCGATTGTTAAACACGGCAGCATTCATAGTCTATAGCCCACCTTAAATAATTACGCATCCAGTTATCTATTGGCCGGAGCGTGACCAATCATAGCGCGGTAACGCAGAGGCGGGAAAAGGCAGACGTCAGATGTAAATGACGTTTATTTTTTTAAACTGGTTTCCCGCTAATGTTTATTTATGGCCTTCTCGATGGCCTTACGAAGTAGGTAATGGCTCGGTTCTGTGATGCAATTTTCAGATTATCAATGGTTACGACCTCGTTTAATATTTATTAGGCCATCTGAAGAAAGAGTTTTTATACTAAACGGTATATTTATAGAACAATAAAAATAAAAAATGTTTTTATGCTGTCAAAACATTGCACATTTAGTTACTGTTTTCTTTGAATAACGCGTGAAATTAAATACGTTTTATACGATTAAAACTTGTTTAATTTATCTGAATGTTTTATTTTGATGTTTGATAAAAATTACTATTTTTTTATTAAGGTCCCGTCGTTCCACAGCCCCTTCAGTTGGACCCCTTCAGTTGGACCCCTTCCAATTGAAATACGCAGTCGAAATTTTTAAAAGTCTTTATATGCCATAAAATTTTATTACAAAACCAGATCAAAATCAGTTGATTAAATGTAGGTCTAAGAAATAATACTTATGAATATTAAAAATGATCCATTTTAGGCAAGAAACTCATTGCCACTCTTTCAAATCAATATTTTGGGTTCAGCGTATTAAAAATTATTTTAATTACAATCTATGTAAAGTTATACAACGAGAATACTCAATTTGTTATTCTACAAGACGTGTCTACCTACAAGTTAAAAACTAAACAATTTTAGGATAAGAAAAAAACACGAGATAACAGCAGGTCACCTGATGATAAGTGATAACCGCCGTCCACACTCTCTTGCAATACCAGAGGAATCACTCCTGTTGAGCATTATCGGCCTTTAAGGAAGGTATGCGCGCTTTTTTGAAGGTACCCGTGCCGTATCTCCGGAAACACGGCACAAGGAAGTTCATTCCACAGCATTGTTGTACCTGTGAGAAAGTTCCTTGAAAACAGCACTGTGTAGGAACCCCATCCATACAGATGGTGAGTATGATATCTTGATTCTGCGGCAGGAATCAGGTGAAACAGCTCTACGGAACAGTCCCCGTTATAAATGCGATAGAAGACACACAATAAAGCGACGTAATACTAGCCTACAACTTACACCTCAAAAATTTTGGTGATAAAATACTTATTATGCATTTTAATTTAATGTGATGTTCATAAATACGAAATATATCTATATGAATTGCTGTTCGTTAGTCTCGCTTAAACTCGAGAACGGCTGGACCGATTTAGCTAATTTTGGTCTTTAATTATTTGTGGAAGTAAAGAGAAGGTTTAAAAGGTGAATAAATATGAAAATGCTCGGAATTAAATAAAAACAACAATTTGGTTTTTCCTTTGGTGTGTCCCGCGTCGTTTAGAAATAAAATTGAAAGAATAGTTTAAAATGAATAAGTAATTATAATCTTTATATCTTTCTAACTTTCTCAGAAGATAAAAACAAACTTAATTTGAGCTACCTATAGTTGGTACATTTTATGTACGATTTAATATTTGGTAGGTGTGAGTATCGGTCGTCATCTATTTTTTATACCCCAAAAATTTTAATTCTTCATTTTTTTCTTATTGCTTTATATGGCAATACAACGTTTGCTAGTTATTTATAATATAATTCTTGATAGGTACGCTTCCACGGAATGATAGTTTTAATTTTATGTAGTCATAGTATTGTAAATATACTTACATATTAGATTTATTTCAATGAACATAATCTTATAAAGCGACGTCTCTATGTTATCTAGCCGGTCACAGAGCACTCGTTTGTCGGGGACCCCCGACAATTCCAGCAGCTCAATCGATGCATCAATCCACAGACACCGTAGTGTTATATATTATTATATGGCGAGGAAGACCTGAGAACACTTCGCAATAAAACATCTTAATCTTGTAGAAATGAGTAGGTAACAGAACGGTTCGCAAAAGAATCTTCGAAAATAAACTTAATTAAGTCGTCGCAACTAATAAATACAATCAAATATATTTTTTTTTAATCAGTCATTATACTTAGTTATTTATCATACAGCCTTAATTTCAATATCCATTATTATAACTTTAATCCCGTATCAATAACTGCTTTAGAGGAAATCGTAATAAAACTCTGCTAATAACAATGTTAATATCGTTATTATTTTGGCAAGGGCAAAAATATTCAAGAAGTCTTATTTTTATTTCAAATATAAATATCCAATACCATTCGTATTTATTTATTCTTATAATTAAAATTAAATATTTAAAAATCTAGTTCATGAAATAGCACAATAATATAATTATTCCTTTTGGCTTAAGAAAATATAGTATTATTTACTTTTTTTATAAGACAATAAGGGACGAGACGAGCAGGACGTTCAGCTGATGGTAATTGATACGCCCCATTACAATGCTATACCGCTCAGGATTCTTGAGAAACCCAAAAATTCTGATCGGCACCACAATCGGGCACACCTTGAGACATAAGTGTTGAGATTGTAACTTATGCGCACAATAATTTCACTAGCTACGGCGCCCTTCACACCGAAACACAGTAATGCTTACACATTACTGCTTCACGGCAGAAATAGGCGCCGTTGTGTTACCCATAATCTAGCCGGCATCCTGTGCAAAGGAGCTTCCTACTTATGAAAATTAAGTAAGTTATAAGATTTTAAATTTAAAGTGGGTAATGTCTTAGAAAAGTTAGAAATATATTTAAATAAAATACTATAATATACATCTACAATACACATTTTAGCATCTCATGCCATAAAGTAAATCTAAATAAAACACCCACATGTAGTTAAAAAGCGGGAATGGAACCGGCTATCCGTTGCTCGATATACATACCACTAGACTAGAACACCTTACTCCTCAAAAAATTTGGTGATAAAATACTTATTAAGCATTTGATTTTTTTTTTCAATTGAATAAACTATTCACATAAAAAATTGTACTTATGAAAAATTAAGAGTAAATTAAAACCTAACCTTCTCTTAACTGGCAAACGCATATTATAATATTATAATAATCTTAAAAAATATATTAAAAACATGTCTTAAAATTATTAATCCCTGTATCATACTTCTATTATTCGGTAATGCATAAAATAGGTACGTATTTATCGTTTCTAAAAAATTTCCACGAACAATAATTATTGAAGTTACACTTATTATGTTTTTACAATGTTTTCAAACTCTGCACATAAACGTTCCGTTATCAGTCACCTACAAGCTCCTGGATTACTCCCCCCTCTTCCTCCCTAATCCCTCTGGATGAGAGGGAGCGGGATAGACGCACCAGTCTTCATCGAGCGCCAATTGACAGCGCACGAATTATATTAATTAGTAGTCTATGGTTTTGTTATCTATAGTGCTGTAATGTTTAAAAAGTGAAATTCAAATTTGGAATATTATGTTCTTTATTCAATATGATTTTCGTGAAGTGCGTGATATTGTGTTTTATATATGAACGGTGAATTTTATTAATGATACCAATTGGATTCTCATAAGGTAACTTTTTACAGCATATAAATTAAGTAGTTATTGATATTTTAATTAAGATTTTAGAATTCTGGTAGTATCCGGGTGGTAACAATTTATAAGAATTAGAATGCCGACGGGGCAATGAACTTCCGTTTGAAATACAAAGGCTTTATAGTGCAGAGAGAAAATTTATTAAAAATAATATCTTAACTTTTGCAAAAGTGTGTTTAAACTTTTAAAATGAATTAGTACAGTAAACCACGTTTTGACGACCTTCAAAAGACGTTGGAAACTTGCTTGAAAACTAAAGTTTTCGACATAATGCTGACTAGACACCATTTTGGTTCTGTAATGTCCATAATATTGTTATTAGTTATAATATTTCAGTATTTTTGAAGCAAATAAATGTCGTAATTATTATTATTATTAATTACTAGCTGACCCGACAGACGTTGTTCTGTTCATAATAAAAAAAAACTCTTGCGGATGGAATTTTAGAAAACCGTTCTTAGCTGACCTCTACTCGGTGAAAAGAATATTCCTACCAAAGTCTTTAGCTCTAATCGTTCGAGAGATATCGTGATGAGTGACTAAATACGTGGAAATCCCTTATATATATATATATATATATATAAGGGATTATAGTTTTGTTTTGTTATAGGGAGTAGAGTTTTGTCTCAAACAGGTTTTGTATGTAAATATTCGAATTGCAGAGGTTGAGATATTTTTTTGCTATTGTTGAGTTGGAGAAGTGAAATAATAAAAATTCGGGCTGTGGAGGAAAAGTCTAATACGAATACCTACATACATGAAGAAAATTTAAAAAAGGCGTTTATTTTCTCAAAATTGCTTCCTTTTTGATGTCATTTCTAATATACTAGATACTACTACCGCTTCGGAAACAAATGGCGCTCTGAGAGAGAAGAAGCGGCGCAAGAAACTCTCCCATCACTTTTTTTGGCACTCTCTTTAATCAAATATTCACTACTAGCTGACCCTAATAGACGTTGTTCTGTAGATAATAAAAAAATACTGTTTTATAGGAATTTGGCAATAATATTTCAAAACATCAAGAATTATTTCGTAAAAAATTCTCCCTGTTGTTATAATGAAATTGTTTCACAGCGGAACTGTCAAACCGTGCGTCACTAAATTCTCTCATAGAAAATATGTTCGTACAAAACAAATATTGAAAATAAAAATAATTATGGGTACCAAATCGAAATAAAAACTATCCTATCTCTCAAGTTGGACTAAACTGCACTCCACGAAGTTATCCCAATTAAAATCCGTTCATTAGTTTAGGAGTCCATCGCGGACAAACAACGTGTCACGTAATTTATATATATTAAGATTGTATTGTAATTGCTATTGCTATAAAATAACCATAATCTAGTCCTAGGTACTTTTTGTAGGTACTTAAATCTTTGTAGAAATATAATTTGGCATAAGTAGTAAAAGTTTACATAGAGAAGAAGTGCATAAATCTAAAATGTATAATATCATAATTTCATATTTATATTTATTGGGAAAAGAGGACTAACGAACGTACCGTTAAGTGATCACCGCAGCCAATAGTCTCTTGCAACATCAGAGGAATCACAGGAGCGTTGCCGACCTTAAAGTTAACGCGCTTTTTTTGATAGTGCCCAACCTAATTCCACATTTCCACGTAAAATTCCCGAAAACTCTAAGCCTTAGGTAATTTATACGTAGATAGAGCCTCTTTTTTATAACAATAAGGCACGACAGCTTATGGTAATTGAAACGCCCTGCCTATTTTTTACCAGTGGAAGGCTTCTTTGCACCGGACACGCATCCTTTGCACATTTCTGCCGTGATGAAGTAATGTGTAAGCATTACTGTGGCGCCCGAGATAGTGAAGTTACTGGGCAAATGAGACTTAACATCTCCTGTCTCAAGGTCACGAGCTCAATTGTAGTGCCGCTCAGACTTTTTGGGTTTTTCAATACGCCCTGCCCATTCCAATGCAATGCCGCTCAGGATTCTTGCAAAACCCAATAATTCTGAGCGGCACAATAATTTGATCACCTTGAATGATACACAAGATCTTAAGTCCAATTTGCCTAGCAACTTCACTAGCTACGGCGCCCTTCAGACCGTAACACAATAATGCTTACACATACTTACACGACAGAAAAAACCCCTAACTATAACCTAACCGAAGTTTTAGTTTTTCGCGCACACCTTCCTTAAAGGCCGCCAAAGCTCCAGTGATCCCTCTGGTGTTTCAAGAGAATGTGGTTGGCGATGATCAATTAACAACAGGTTACCCGTACGCTCGTTTGTCTTCCATTAGTAAAAGAGTAAAGAATAGCGGAGAACCATACCCTGGTAGGAGAACCAATGTTACCGACATAGCTCAAATGATTGCAAAACTGAAGTGGCAGTGGGCAGGGCACATAGTTCGACAGACAGATGGCCGTTGCGTCAGTAAAGTCTTCTAATGGCGACCACGTACCGGAAGACGCAGTGTTGGTAGGCGCCCCACAAGATGGACCGACGATCTGATACGGAATACGTTGGATGAGGGCAGCGCAGGACCGATCGTGGTGGAGATCTTTGGGCAAGGTCTTTGTCCAGCAGTGGACGTCTTCCAGCTGATGATGAATCAAATTCGGTTACAGTAACAATATATTGGCTTCACTTTTCTATCTTGCTGTATCTCGTTCGAGATATTCTTCTCTCTCGCATGCATTGTTCGTCCCTACGCTAGTTTATTATAAATCTATGTTTAATACCCCGAATTTAAGAGCTCAGCGGGCCTAAAGAATAATTCTTAGATAGTTTAAACGTCTAGATAGACTGTGACTGTGCTGTGAACACGTCGAAAAAAATAGGGGCCACGTATCGGAAGGCGTAGTGTTAGTATGCCCCCACAAGATGAACTGGTCAAGATCGCGAGGTTTGATTAGGGCAGCGCAGGACCGATCGTCATGGCGAACTTTGGGGTAGGTCTTTATCCAGCAGTGGACGTCTTCCGGCTGAAATGATTATGATACCCTGGTTATTCAGTACTTTAATAACGATTTTAGTTGGATCTGCAGTTTTCTTTATCACACTAATGATTGTCTCGCCCGCGTTAGCGAGACGGTGTGTTGTTATAGAATTTAAATCTGAAAAAGACTTCATGCTTCCTCTTAAGACCGCAGTCAGCAGGTAAAGTGCCCATGTCAACGTTACTTATCTACGTATACCATAAACTACTACCGTAATAGACGAACCCCGTGTGAAAGTGAAATAACTATAATTACATAAAAACCTAGGTGTGGGAAAGAGACGGAATAGATGAAGACCATGAAACCATTTTGAAGCAATTTAGTGTCCATTAGTCTCCTGTCAAAAATTGGACCGCGTTTTAATCGTTATTTTTCTGTTTTAACGGATATTAATTAAAAAATATAATGGATTCAAAATATAATAGCAACAATCCAACTATATAACCATTTCACAGGTAAATAATGATTCTTCGATACTACTTATGTGATGTTTATTTTCATAGAACATAAAATACTAAATATTACATTTAATATACACAGTTAACACTCTATTATAAATAAAATATTGTGTACGTCAATATGACGCCGTTTATGAATATTTGTCATAGGGATTGATCAAAAGCAAAATTCTACACACTTCACTAACATATCTGTAAAACTAGCACACAATATGAACATTCTTAATTTAGTCTCACCGTAATGAGGAGAGTGTTAATTGTCTATTACAATAGTATTCTAAGTGTATGGTATATAAACATATTGAAGGATTGACGAATAGGCTTAGTTCTGCAGCATATGCGGTTAAAAAATTAGGCGGTTAACTGACATAGATACCGCGTCGCGACTTGTATACTTTAGAAAATTTATTGAAGTAGGCGTTACTTTGCGGAAATCCATAATTATACAAATGATTTGAGTTTTCTTTAGTGTAAATTCCGCCAATATTTGTCTTTCAACAATTCGACACGTGTTTCGCCTCTACACGAGGCATCCTCAGGACGTGTTGTCTCGCCAAAATGTCAAAAGTCTCGTGCCAGATTTTGGCGAGACAACACGTCAAGAAAACTCAAATCATTTGTATAGTACACTTTAGCTATTTTCATAGTAATATATCCTACGGTATATTGTTATGGGGCAGTGCAGCAGCTATTAATACCATATTTGTGCTGCAGAAGAGGGCCATTCGCGGTATTTATAACCAAGGTCCTATTGTATAAAAAATTTTTAAAGAAATTAACATTTTTACGGTTGCATCTCAATATTCTTGATCTGTATGTTCATAAGCACATTAAGGAATTTGTGAAAACTAGAAACTATGATAATCATAATGTGAACACGAGGAATAATAATATAAACTTGTTATGCCTACTACTCGGTTAAGTAGAGTTAGTAAGTCTTTAATTGGGCAATGTATATGATTTTACAACAACAGAAAATGTACAAAACAAATGTGTTACGAAATTTAAAAGAATTGTTAAAAAATATTTGTGTGGTAAAGGCTATTATAACATAAATTATTTTCTTAATGATACCACAGACTGGGAATGGAGCGAACACTGTCAGGCTTTTTAATATCCATATTTTTATAAAAAATAACCGCTTTGTTTCTTGTGCCCGTTCTACTCAGGTTTGAGGCAGTCTATTTCTAATGGGTGGTAGTTTTTGACGATCAATAAGTGATTTTGATTCTTATTTTGAATAAAAATATTTGAATTTGAATTTGTACAGCCAAACCTAACGTATGTCACAGGTGCCCACGTGCTAGACCTTCGGTCACTTGCCAAATCGGTAAGGCACCTGGATAACTCCGGTCTGAGTTTTTGTCCTGAAGAACGCCAGGGACCCATCGTCCCCCCTAAGTGTACAAATTTGTATGTCATATCACCAAGTGATGCATATTTTCCTAATCTTAATGCTTTTTGAAGTGAAAACTTCTTTATCCATCATCCTTTTCTTCATCGTTGTAATTTGAAGGTTAATGAAACGAAAAAGCCCGACAGTAAAAAGAGACAGACCAGGTACCAGGCGATCATAGTGTAAGAAGAGATTGTCATATTATGAATGACGCGAGTATACCTTAATATTATAAACTGACGTTATGCGCACTGTGCGCGTAAGTCAGCTGTGAGCTGTGATAGTAAAGTCTTTCATAGCGGTTGAAATCATGTGTTATCCTAGCAACACGTACCAGGAATTCATATGCATTTTGGAGGTTCATGCACCATGCAGGTTTCAATTCTGACATGTGTACTTTGTACGCACGCAATATTGTTTATTTAGATTAGTGTGGTCAATCCTTCCTAGCTATCAGGGTAAGGAGCGCAATTCAATGCGATTGTGGGCTTATCACATAACGCTACGCCATAGGTAGTTTTGACATGCGTTAACAGTCAGACACCCTGTCAAAGATATATTTATTATTTATACAATAACAATGGCAGTACAATATTGTATATTTTATTAAAAAGAGCGCAAAATAGATAGCTGGGAGAGTTTCTTGCGCCGTTTTCTCTATCAGATCGCCTTGTTTCCGAAGCGGTTGTTGTGATAGAAGTGAGATCAAAAAGAATTGTAAAGGAATAAATTTTGACAAAATAATTGCCTTTTCATTTGCTCTTTCGGTCAGTATCGACTTAAAACTCTCATCAATTTAAAAAATGAATACCTCTGCAATATTCATTTGAATTTGGAATGAGAAAAACGGGATTGTAAAACATGCGCCATGCAACGTCAAAACAGTATCGAATTGCGAACGTAAAATTAAAAACAAACCTTTGTTCGAACTTCGAACCTCGCGATTCCATTTTTGAAATATTGTTTTTGTTCTTTGTTCAAGCTGACCGTTAATAACTGGCGGTGTAAGGTTACGTCGTGCTTTAAAAATAAATACTTCTTATATGGAGGTCTTTGTAGGTACACCAATGTACTGTAGGTTCAACAGATAAAATATGCATAAAAAAATTAAGTGTATATAATATAAACAATTTGTTATGTTTTTTAAAGTGATAACCCTCACTTCTAGGATTAATACACAAATAAAATTTGAAAAACAAAAAAAAATTATAAACGATGCGGGACTCGAACCCACGAACTCCGGCGTTCCGTGCTGGTGCTCTAACCAACTGAGCTAACCGTTCAACTGACGTCTCGTTATAAAATGGCTTCATGTACAGGATCTACTTTACAGTTGATAATCTGCTCAACCCCAATATTTGCATATTAGGAAATTGACATGAGATGATGAAGCCACAATCTAAGAGTTGAACAAAGCATACAAAATTTTATAACGAGACGTTCGAATCCCGCATCGTTCATAAAATTGTGTTGTTTTTGAAATCTTTATTTGTGTATATACACAAATATATTATGTATGTATATGTTTCTTATGGACTTTAGTACAATTTTCAGGCAAATCTTCAGATGAGTCAGTGTGATTTTTTTGATGTTGGGTAGCTATCGGATGAACAATTTTTTTTTATATTCGCAAAGTCTAAGGCTGAGATCTATAGAGCCTACTTAGTCTTTGCTCAGACTTTGTTGAGTTTTCTGTATGTTATCTGCATAACGCAAAAACGAATGAATATTTTTTTATGACAATAAGGGATGAGACGAGTCTTATTTGCCCAGTAATTTCACTAGCTACGGCGCCCTACAGACCGAAACACAGTAATGCTTACACATTACTGATTCACGGCAGTGATCTATAACCTAGCCGGCATCTTCCAAATATAGTCATAGTATTTTAGAGGGCAACTGCTTATTGTAAATAATTTAATCGCTTTCATGCAAATTATTAAACCGCAATCTATGAGATCCAGATAGCAAAAAATAAGGATATAATATATTGAATCCTTAGATCGTTTATACGTCTAGATAGATTGTGACAGCTGTGAAAAAAATTGGGGTTGACTGTTAACCTCTATTTTCAAAAAGACACGCACACAAAAACAAGCTAGTAAGTAGCTGTCATGCATACAAAAGTAATAAACCTGCCTTGTTTTCATGCGTTGCCTAATATGTTATGTTATTGTCACTCCATATGGTAAATAAATATATTTCTAATTTTACAATTTTATTTCAGAGAAAAAAATTAGAAACACACTAGAAATAAGGGATTGCTTGTAACTATTTCTAGTAGGCTTCATAAGATACATAATAGCTTTAAGGGTAAATGTATACACTTCTATAATAAAGTCCCAGCCACTGTTCAGGCATTATCTATAAATACATTTAAATGTTTTATAAAAAAAATGGCTCTGTCGTAAAGCCTATTACTCCACTGCTGAATATCTAAATGATCGGACAGCCTGGGACTAGATTGTGATTATTTTATAGCGATAGAAATGACTGTACAATATTGTATATTTTTATTGAAAAGAGCGCAAAAAAAGAATGCTGGGAGAGTTTCTTGCGCCGCTTCTTCTCTCTCAGAGCGTCATTTGTTTCCGAAGCGGTAGTAGTATCTAGTAGTTATTAGAAATGACATCAAAAAGAATTCTAAAGGAATCAATTTTGAGAAAATAAATGCTTTTTATGCCTTTTTTTTACTTACTAGCTGACCCGGCAGACTTCGTACTGCCTGAATGGATAAATAAAAGACCTAAACTGTTGTATAAAATAAACTAAAAACAAACAAATGGAATCCTTTTTTTATTAAAACAAAAAAAAATGCTCTAAAATGAATTAAATTTTATTATTATTATCCATTAATTACACATGATGTCGCATACACACCAAAGGAAAATCAAAATGGTTGTTTTTATTTCATTCCGAGTATTTTCATATTTATTCAACTTTTAAACCTTCTCTGGACTTACACAATTAAAATCGGTCCAGCCGTTCTCGAGTATTAGCGAGACTAACGAACATCAATTCATTTTTATGTATATTTACTAGCTGACCCAGCAAACGTTGTATTGCCTTGTATATAAAAATCGCGATACAAAAGTAACTGTTGATCGTAGATGGGTGAAAATTTGAAGTTGTATGTATTTTTTAACGCTGACTCATAATCAAACAAATTTAAAAAAAAAATGTCGTGTGGACCACACTTAACATTTAGGGAGATGAAAAATAGATGTTGTCCGATTCTCAGACCTAACATGCACTCAATATTTCATGAGAATCGGTCAAGCCGTTTCGGAGGAGTTCAATGTTTAACACTATGACACGATAATTTTATATATTAGAGATTTGCATAGTTTGTTTGGATAAAAATAAAAATGAGTATGAACTTGAACGGTGTTTTCAAGGTAATATTATCTCGTTGTATAATAACACAAAGATATGGGGTAATATATTGATTCCTACAAGTTCTTATAGTAATTATTTTGGATAATGAGACTACAGTTTTTTATTTATTTATTTATTTAAGATGTACCAATAATAACTCAACTTAACATTAATAATTGATTTGCACTTACATACTAATTCTAGGTTGGTTATTCTAATTAGGTACATTCAACATTTTAATTATGAAAAAATTAAGTAACTTATTAACGTCATAATTCTAGAAACTATACAATGTAAATAATTATAAAGTGGTAAGTGTGAAATTACACAATAAAAAAGTAAGAATTAATAAGTCATTAATAATCAAATAAAAACTATTATCTACCGTAGTCGTTATTTTTTCTAAAACTTTATTTCTAAACTAGCTGACCCGGCGTTGTTTAGCCATATAAAGTATAATTCACGCGATAGTTTTATAAGTAATAAAATATTGCCTATATTATAGCCTGTACATCATTTTGTTATATTGTCAATAGTTTTTGCAGCGCACGCAAAAATAGGTTTTCGATTTTACACCTTGTGTTACAAAATAGCAATTTTATTACGGATCCCTAATTTTGAAAAAAAAAAACATAGCCTATAGCCTTCCTCGATAAATGGACTACCCAACACTGAAGGAATCATTCAAATCGGACCAGTAGTACCAGAGATTAGCGTGTTCAAACAAACAAACAAACAAACAAACACTGCAGCTTTATAATATTAGTATAGATGACTTAAACGTGTCGTGAAAAATGTCAACGTCATTACCGTTGATATCATTGAATGTTGTTGATATTCTATTATAAGGACCGTATTGTTTCACATTCGTTCTAGAGTAATTATTTGAGAATATTTTATTAAATACAGTTGCTTAAGGCCTATCTCAGATTTAAGAGCTTCATGTAATTATTTCTGTCTCGCTTACGCGGGGGAGACACACTTGAGTGCGATAAAGACAGCTGCAACTCCCACTAAAATCCTCGGTAAACATTCTCAAATACTAAAGAGTTTCCCTGCGAGATCGAATCAGAAATGAGGAGATCCGTAGGAGAACCTAAGTCATCGACATTTTTTTATGACATAAGGCACGAGACGAGCAGGACGTTCAATTGATAGTAATTGATACGCCCTGCCCATGAGAAAGCAGTGCCACTCAGGATTCGTGAAAGACCCGCGGTAGAAAATTAGGCTCGTCACCTTGAGGCAAAAGTCTCATTTGCCCATTTATTTAAAAAGGGATACAAAGTGTTCGCTTTACCTATTAATATATATGTTATCGTATTATTTAAGCCCTTCGTCCTACCATAAAAAAATATTCCTGAAAAAAAAATCTACAATAGCTACATCTGAGCTTACCTTTTCCTGTTGAATGTCCATTTGATTAGATCAACGTTCTATGATTGGTCGTGATATAGGGGTGGGGGGCTGATGGCGACCAATCAGCGCTCGTTGCGTGCCTTATCACCGCGACACCCCTAGAGGGTGCTAGGGTTGTGTTGACGGTGCATTTTACTTGTTTGTCGATTTAATTGATGTTTTTTAAGGGTGTTGGGTTCCATACGTTTTGGAGGGTGGAATAAGTGTTTTTTTTGGTTTGTTTTTTATTTAAGTTTTGAATTGAATGAGGAATGTGGGGTTCTGAAGTGTCTTCTTTTAAATGGTTGGTATTAACAAGATGAGTAGGATGATGGTAGAGATCAGCTTATTTTATTAATTTTAAAATTCCACCCGCAAGAGTTTTTTTTTTATTATAAACACAACAAAGTTTGTAGGGTCAGCTAGTAATAATAATTTTGTTATGTTTTTAAAGCGATAACCCTCACTGTCGGGGCCCCAGTGCTCTGCAAATGGCTGGATCACTTTGCGTTGCGTAGAGACGTCGCTTCATTGTGTGTCTTTTATCGCATTTATCACGGGGAGTGTTTCGAAGAGCTGTTTAACCTGATTCCTGCCGCCGAATTCCACCTTCGCACGACACGCCACAAGTTAGGATATCATCCCCACGATCTGGATGTGTGGCGGTCCTCCACAGTGCGGTTTTCAAGGAGCTTTCTTCCTCGTACTACGAAGCTGTGGAATGAGCTCCTTTGTGCGGTGTTTCCGGGACGATACGACATGGGTACCTTCAAAAAAAAGCGCGTACACCTTCCTTAACGGCCGGCAACGCTCTTGTGATTCCTCTGGTGTTGCAAGAGAATGTGGGCGGCGGTGATCACTTAACACCAGGTGACCCGTACGCTCGTTTGTCCTCCTTTTCCATAAAAAAAAAAAACTAATTGCAAGGAAAGGCAGCAATAAAGGCTATTTTATTGTATTTATTTATTTATTAACGTAATAATTTATGATATTCTATACACTCTATCCATATTCAAATCACACCATAATAATCTTAGACTGCTATATATATCAATACATTGCCGCATTTACTCCAGTTGCTTAAAATATTCTTGGTCAATAAACAGCAATGTAAAAGATTAATTCAGTTCAGGTTTGATTCGGACAGTGACAGTTGACACACGACTAAGGAGAAATGTGTGCTTACATTGTCTTTAAGCACACTTTTGCCGTTCCGCTATCAGACCAAGATATGTCCTTATATGTGTCGGTAAAGAATTGGTTATAATGAAAAAGAATGATTTGACATAATTTTTTTGTCGTCGTACCTATTAATATTGATCTCCAATAAAGCAGGGTGTCCGGCCAACTTAATAATGGGAATGGAGCGACCGCCCTCAGGATATATAAATTATAATATAGAGTCTTTTTCTTTTATGAAAATAAGGGACAAGACGAGCAGGACGTTCAGCTGATGGTAATGGATACGCCCTGCCCATTACAATGCAGTGCCGCTCAGGATTCTTGAAAAACTCCAAAAGTCCTGAACGACACTACAACTGGAGAACAACAGGTGACCCGTACGCTCGTTTGTCCTCCTATTCCATAAAAAAAACTGCGCTCGTCACCTTCAGACATAAGATGTTAAGTCTCATTTGCCCAGTAATTTCACTAGCTACGGCGCCCTTCAGACCGAAACACAGTAATGCTTACACATTACTGCTTCACGGCACAAATAGGCGCCGTTGTGGTTCCCATAGTCTATCGAATTTTTATAAAACAAACAAATTTTATAACACAATTAATTATATAGTATACACAGTTTATTAAAATCTATATTTAAACATTGTTTTAATAGTGAGAGACTGGTGCTTGAGATAGGTGACGAATAACTGTACTACAAGTCACTGGGCCCCCAAAGCACATGGTAATGATATAAAGGAATAAATATATTATCCCTACTAATATTATAAATGTGAATGTAAGTTTGTTTGTTACGCTTTCACGCCTATACCACTGAACCGATTTTGATAAAATTTTGTACAGAGATACACTAGAGCTTGAAAAAGGGCATAGGCTACCTTTTATTGCAAAAAAATAAATGATGGAGTTGAAATAGGGGATGGCAGTTTGTATGGAAATTCGTCATTATGGAAGATAAAACCATGAAACTTTGTATTCAGGAACTTGATAAGAAATAATTTAAAAACATTTGTTTGAGCATCAAGCAAACTTTGACCTAAAAACCATGAAACTTTGTATTCAGGAACTTGATAAGAAATAATTTAAAAACATTTGTTCGAGCATCAAGCAAACTTTGACCTAAAAACCATGAAACTTTGTATTCAGGAACTTGATAAGAAATAATTTAAAAACATTTGTTCGAGCATCAAGCAAACTTTGACCTAAAAACCATGAAACTTTGTATTCAGGAACTTGATAAGAAATAATTTAAAAACATTTGTTCGAGCATCAAGCAAACTTTGACCTAAAAACCATGAAACTTTGTATTCAGGAACTTGATAAGAAATAATTTAAAAACATTTGTTCGAGCATCAAGCAAACTTTGACCTAAAAACCATGAAACTTTGTATTCAGGAACTTGATAAGAAATAATTTAAAAACATTTGTTCGAGCATCAAGCAAACTTTGACCTAAAAACCATGAAACTTTGTATTCAGGAACTTGATAAGAAATAATTTAAAAACATTTGTTCGAGCATCAAGCAAACTTTGACCTAAAAACCATGAAACTTTGTATTCAGGAACTTGATAAGAAATAATTTAAAAACATTTGTTCGAGCATCAAGCAAACTTTGACCTAAAAACCATGAAACTTTGTATTCAGGAACTTGATAAGAAATAATTTAAAAACATTTGTTCGAGCATCAAGCAAACTTTGACCTACATGGGGATGATATAGGAGATTAAAGTTCACAGGGAAATACTATTAAAGAGACTGTCCACAACAGAGAAATGCATACCATATAGGCAATTAAGCAGTGCCTACCTTGTTAGTCGTTATGACCTTAAAAAAAATTAAAAAAAGACGTGTGGCACTCGGGGACTGCCGCGGTAAAGCTATTGCATAGCATGTTTTTTCAACTTATGCAATTATAATTATTTATTTATTTTATTTATGCAGTAATTATTATTTTGATAAAATTAATTAAAAAAAATTCAAGATGTACCCCAGGCTCGAACCTGGCACCTTCTGCACAAAAAGCATACGTGATAACCGGTGTTCCACAGCAATCTAGTGAGTAAGTGTTAGGTTATTTTCGTTACGGAATTTCTGGATTCGGTCTCCATGCTCAAGGCCCGCGATAGAAGCTATGCAATAGCTTAATAAATATAGAATTATTAGTGTAAAACTTAATTAAAGTTAAATTTGGTTCCGTTATTTTATTGCCAAACTTCTATTTAACACCCACTCATAAAATTTGATCTTGAAACGTCCGCCTAGGTCTACCCCTTCCAACACTTTCATTCACACTGGCCTTATACACTTTCTTCGTCAATCGTTCTTCATTCATTCTCTCGACATGTCCAAACTTTAATTAAATAAAGAACACTTATTTAGGTAAAGAAAGTAATTGGTGTGAGTGATGGTTATGTGTAGGTGTGTGCGTTTGTGTGTGTGTAGTGACTTGGTGTGTGTGTTGTAGAATTTTTTTACCTTTTAAAAAAAATAAATAATAAGCCCGCTATGTTTCTTGTGCCCGTGGTTCTCAGGTAAGGGGCATTAATTTCCGAATGGGTCTTCAATTTTTACACAAATAAAATTTGAGAAACAAAATTTTATGAACGATGCGGGATTCGAACCCGCTAACCGTTCATACTCACGAACGGTTAGCTCAGTAGGTTAGAGTACCGGCACGGAACGCCGGAAGTCGTGGGTTCGAATCCCGCATCGTTCATAAAATTTTGTTTTTCAAATTTTATTTGTGTTATCACTTGAAAAACATAACATATTCTTCAATTTTTACTTACAATAAGTGATGTAATATCCTATTTTGAATAAAAATATTTGAATTTGATTTGGCAAACTGCCACTCAAACGAACTGTCTGTAAGTATTCAATTCCCGATTTTTATTTTTATTTATCAAAGATTGCGCCACAGATTAATGGTTTATTATTCCGCGGCACGCGTCACTTCTAGTGGGTACTTACTCTGTGATAATTCTTAAACAAACAAAGATTATAAAACAATTATTGTTAGTCTTGTATTTTCAATTGCATATTGTTGCTTATCTATGATAATGTCCTAGATTTTTTTTGTGGTACGCAAGAAATCTAAGCTAATAATTATCATAAACTATTCCGGTTGATTATAATGGATAATACCAGTGGGAGGCTAGCTAAGCTAGATTAAGGGTACCACAACAGCGCCTATTTCTGCCGTGAAGCAGTAATGTGTAAACATTAATGTGTTTCGGTCTGAAGGCCGCCGTAGCTAGTGAAATTACTGGGCAAATGAGACTTTACATCTTATGTCTCACGGTGACGAATTGTAGTGCCAATCAGAATTTTTGGGTTTTTCAAGAATCCTGAGCGGCACTGCAGTGTAATGGGTAGGGCGTATCAATTACCATCAGCTGAACGTCCTGCTCGTCTCTTCCCTTATTGTCATAAAAAAAATATTACTGTAAGTGTTGCTCATAAAAACACAATTTTATTGAAAAAATTATAAGAGTGCATTTTTACGAAGCGCGCACACCGTCACGCAAATTCGACACTATGACGTTAGCTGGTCAACTAGACCATTTGTATCATACTTCAGCTACCAAGCCTCTTGTAACTAACATGTCTACTGAACCAATGGAGGAGAACCTATAATTTCAATATAGGATACAAGTTTTAAAATATAAAATATATATCTAATTGTTTAAAAATATTTAAGTATATTCAATTATTTAAATAAGAAAACGTTGAAAAAAATTGAGGTTGACTGTTAACCTCTATTTTGAAGTATGCGCGCTCACTAAAACAAAGCGTCATACAAATCACGAGCGTAAGACATAACTTGTCACGCACAAATTCAAATTCAAATATTTTTATTCAAAATAGGATGTGACATCACTTATTGTAAGTCAAAAACTACCACCCATTCTAAAATGAATGCCTCAGACCTGAGAAGAATGGGCGCAACAAACTCAGCGGGCTTTTTTTTCATCAAAAATATGTTTCACAATTAAAGTAACATTTACAAAGTTACAAAGTAACATTGTACAATTAAACTATACTTATTTAATAGTCTGAGGGCGGTCGCTCCATTCCCAATCTGTGGTATAATTAAGAAAGTCTATTTAATTTATTCATTAATAAGTAATAAGTAAGTTTTAGGTGTTAGACAGGGGCGGATCTGTAATTTATGGGGCCCTGGGCTAATTCTGCTTAGGGGCCCTACCTAATTACTCAACCAATTGCCATTTTGTCAAAAAACTGTTGTTGTTAACATTATTTATTGCAAAATAAATTGACAGGTTATGAATGGCTATATTATATAAATTATAAAGCAACCTTTCTGCATTTTTGTGGTGTAAATTCTTTTATTTGGTCATCGCACTGTATACTTATATAATATAATTATAATATCTCCTTCAAACCTCTAAATGCTAAGCCTCTTATACTCAAAAATTTTAACACTGCGTTTTAGGACATTGTGATAATACTCTGTTTCCTTATTTAACTGCTCCTGAGGCTGCTTGTCTAAAACAGACTTATTTTCTTTTCGTATCAACCACACTAACATTGAATTCTTATGTTCATCAGAATTTTCGTGATTTTCCAAACAAAATCCTGTGTGTTTCAAATCAGAAAATCCGGTTGTGTATTGAGAAGGAGTTTTAGAAAAAAGTTGCAAGTCAAACAAAAAATAGTACCAACCCTTTTTGTATAACATAACCCAGATCTTTCTAGTAATCGGCCATTTTTCATTTTCCTAGTGAAATACCTATTTGAAAAAGATCTGTTTTGTTCTTTGTATTTCATTATTGAAGCTGGATATAATTATAGTTTTCAGATCTTTATTTTGAAAGTCAGTCATTTCATGTGAGAGGACATCATTAATAAAATCATTATTTAGCTGATCTGGCCACAAGCCCACGTCAACATATTTCTCAAACTCTCAACTTAAAACTTAATATTTTCTAAATTTCTTTCCACCTCGATATCGGTATTACCTTCCTATTTCTGAACACCAATGTCGTTTTCAGAGGAACCAGAGGGTTGCTGGAAGTCAAGATCTTGCACATTTCATAGTTTTTTTTTTCTGATTTTCGAAATCTTGCATATTTTCATCACTTGTATTTTTTTCTTGGTTTTCCGATTATTTGCGCCATTCGGTTAGATTCTCTTCGTATAAAATACCTTCCTTTTACTTCTTTTTATGATGTTGTAGCTATTTCATTCGCGTTTATGTTCTGATTTAAAAAAAGATTAAATTTTTGCGCATTTCCCACTTTCTTTTTCTCGATCAAACTGTAATTTTCGTTTTTCAGCCCCACTTTTATATTTTCTAGCAGACATATTGTAAAATAGGATATTTTTCTGAAAATAAACAAAGAACTTGATAAAACTTTTAATTTGAATATCTACTTTGTAATGAGTGTAGCAATTCACAAATTATGATTAGATAAATATCGAACGAGTTCGATTCATTTACTTTTATAAACTGAAAAGAAAAAGTCATGTTTTACAATTCTTTTTACTTACCTACCGCCTACTAAAAGCAGGAAGTCTACTTATGGTGAACACTTTCAATTTTAATAAATTAAAAGAAAGGTCCGGGCCTTATAACTTTTAAGTTATATATCACTTAGTAAACTAATCAAGCACTAAACACATTTCTAACAATAACAAAGTCAATTCGTTAATATAGTCGACGATAACAAAAATTCGGAAAAATAACAAAATTGCGTCCAGCTATAAGCGGAGGGAAGTCAATACACGGAATACACCGACACGTTTCACCGTTTGATAGATGCACACACGGGTTAATTGATCGCAGTGTTGCCAACCTTAGGAATAGATTTTTTAAATATTAGATAATTTTTATTGTTGACAATATCGTCTATTGTTTTCAGTTCGGTGGGGGGCCCCCTGTATCCACGGGGCCCTGGGCTGCAGCCCAAAAAGCCTTTAAGTAGATCCGCTCCTGGTGCTAGAGGTAGACAAATCTATCCTTTTACGCTCGCTTCCATTTCAATAACTATATTAGACATAACTATGGATAGATAAGATCTTGTCATAAAACGGTGATAGCGATGTATCCGTAACTAGAGATTCGTTATTGTAAACGGCCGTGAGTTACCTTAGTATCTTCGTGAGTAATAATAATATTGAAAAACTTTTACAAAAATTATCTTGCCCCAAACTAGGCATCGCCTGTGTAGTATGGGACAATATACTTACTTAAACATACATAAATAGATATAAACATCCATGACTCGGAAACAAACTTCCATATTCATCATATAAATGTTTGCACCTACCGGGATTCGAACCCGGGACCTCTAGCTTAATAGTCAGGGTCACTAACCATTGAGCTATATAGCTCGTCAAAGTATACCTACTCATTGTTTGAAACTGTCGCAGTCAATATATAAAATTTTATAAATGACTAGCTGACCCAGCAAACGTTGTATTGCCGATATTAAAATCGCGATACAAAAGTAACTGTTGATAGTAGATGGTTGAAAAATTGAAGTTGTATGTATTTTTTAATGCTGACTCATAATCAAATAAATTAAAAAAAATGTCAAAAAAAAAATCGTGTGGACCACCCTTAACATTTAGGGATGAAAAATAGATGTTGTCCGATTCTCAGACCTACCCAATATGCACTCACATGAGAATCAGTCAAGCCATTTCGAAGGAGTTTAACTACAAACACCCCGACATGAGAATTTTGTATATTAGATGCACGAATAACTTTATTTGTTAAGATAAATCCGTTTAGTTACAAGGTTATCACCTAAAAATCCTCTGAATGAACGAGACAGGTGACGGGGGCGTGGCCTGAATGGGCTGGCCACGCCCCCCGATAACTTCAAACAATTTGTCCGTGGGGAGTTTGTAATGGCTATAACTTTGTAACTATCTGTTATAATAATTGTAATCATTGTGTGTAGCAGACTTATTTGATAGGGGGTCAATGAAGTGAATAATTTTATAAACAGGGTAGCATTTTATTAAACGAAATACCAATGGTTTCAAATTGCCTAACAGCCATTCCCAATATTCAGTCTATCTCCGGTTGTGGCCTACTTGAGATAAAAAATCGTTACTGTCGTTGACTTTTCTGTATCAATAAACTTATCGACGGTAACTCACCTTATCCGTACACGCTGTCTGTCAATGGGAGGACGTATAGCTTACCAGCGATAGAAGTTCGTATGGAAATCGCAATTCACGCATCCCAATATAAGGCGATAAGAATGACTTGTCGGGTATATTGGGACAGCCTCAGATTATTGACAGCTAATTACTGACAGTAGAAGGTAGTAATTTATCTCTATCTGTAGGTATAGTATAGTGGGAACGGCCGTAAGACTATACTCGTATACTCTACTACACCACAACGGCGCCTACTTCTGCCGTGAAGCAGTAATGGGAAAACATTATTGTGTTTCTGTGTGAATGGCGCCGTAGCTAATGAAATTACTGGGCAAATTAGACCTATCATCTTAAGTCTCATGGTGACGAGCGCAATTGTAGTACCGCTCAGAATTTTTGGGTTTTTTAAAAATCCTGAGCGGCACTGCATTGTAATGGGCGGAGCGTATCAATTACCATCAGCTGAACGTCTCTTCTCGTCTCGTCTCGTCCCTTAATTTCATAAAAAAAAAGAGGGAAAAATAACTAAGTAAGTAGGTAAAATATAATTTAAAGATATGTTTAGTAGTTGTTTACAAGTAGCAAATAAATATTAAATTCGTTATTATAGTATTTGTCATAAAAACCATTCAATAATTTGGGCGGGAAATCAGCATGACAGTTTGTCACAGTGGGTGTCAATGTCTAATGATCACATTCTCACGGCCGCTCTATGCTCCGTGGGTGTTTAGTTTTTATTTAATGAATGGGCAACGGGCGCTATTCATAGATGTGGGAAGTTTTGTTTTTTAATTTGTGATATTTTAGTGCACGGCTTATTTATAATAGGTAGGTACTGAGCATAATAACTAAAAAATACCTATTTACAATAAATTTCTACTTTTAACTATTACTATACTATTAATATTATCAGATTTTAGCATAAACTCACTATTTACAGGGTATGGACCAGGCGATTATACCGTAATCGTATACGATATCAAAAACTTTAAACTGATATCGAAAGAACGATACCTAATTAGTAAAATGACATCAATTTAACAGTAGGAGGCTCCTTTGCACAGGATTGTGGCTAGATTATGGGTACCACAACGGCGCGTAATACTGCCGTGATGCAGTAATGTGTAAGCATTATTGTGTTTCGGGCTGAAGGGCACCGTAGCTAGTGAAATTCCTGGGCAAATGAGACTTAGCATTTTGTGTATCGAGATGACGAGCGCTAGTGTATTGCCGCTCAGAATTAAAAAAAAAAAAACCGCAGAAAAAGAACCGCTCAATATAATATCTATTTAAAAAATGCCGTCGTGCGTTGTGAAAAAGTGTAAAAACGATACTATATAAGTATTTGTGGCCATATATGATTATTTAAGTTAGAAAAAATTTAGTAACTAGTATCCCCCGTAACCGCACACACACTAGCATAACACTTAATTAAATATCACAGCGTGGAGTCCTTCTTTTTTTACTCGTTCGTGGTATAGATAAGGGTAACTTTTTAATTTAATTGAATTGAGTATCAAGCTATATATTAGCTATTACATACAAGTTTTTCTATTATCAGTCATGTGCCAAAAAACTAATTTCATTGCATAATCTTATCTTAAAAAAATATTCTGCGTCAATAAGAACAGCGCTACTTCAAATTATGCAAATCACGTAGGCCGCCATTGAGCATTCCCGCCAAAACAAACGAACCATAGACAAATCGGCAGTTTTTATTGACACGGCGGCGTAATTCAGCCACCGCTTTCGTTGTCACGTCCGATATGCGACCTTTTTTGTTCCTAAATCTGATTTATTAGTCTGTGTTACAATTAAATGGTGCATTGGGGCGGATGTAAATTTCCATTGACGCCCACACGTAGTTATTCTTTTAATAGTAATGCACGAGAAAATGTGGTACTAAGATTGCCAAATCTGTTTGTTCGTCAGTCGCAATACGCATGTTCAGTTTATAACTGATACTTCTAGATCTTTCATGGAACCGCTTCATCAAAATTCAAAAAATTCAAATTCAAAATTCAAAAGCACTTTATTCATGTAGGTCACAAAAATGACACTTATGAATGTCAAAAAAAATATATAAATATTGTTTCTTATTGAATTTATCGCTACTTCGTAAAGGGTTGAGCTAATGAGAAGAAGTAGCAAGAAACTCATTGCCACTCTTTTAAGTCAAGATTTACATTTTAGTTGTTTTACAAATCATTTCAATTACAATATAAGCAAAGTGACGCAACAAAAATACTCAAAAGTCAAAAACTGAAAGGCTTACATGTGTAAGTCAAAAAAAGAAAAAAAATGTAAATTAATACTTATTAACACAAGAGTTATTGAGTATAGTAGATGCATCAATCCACACTTACCGTAAATAAATAGAGGCATTATGTGAGCATTTCATAAAATAAAATATATAATAACTTTAACTTTAAAGGAAATAATAATAATAAAAAAACACATCAAGCAGACCTCCCGGTAACAAGATCATCCAGCCCCCACGAGTAGCACCCGTTCACGAGCATGACGCATGGACCAGCCATCGCCTCCCTCGACCATATTTTAGGGAAGGGAACGACCCGCCCCACGTCGCCGCCACAAACAGAGGCATTTAAGCGAGCATGACGATACCTGCCATCATCATTATCATCATAACATCAGCTGGAAGACGTCAACTGCTGGACAAAGCCCTCCCCAAAGATTTCTACGACGATTGGTCCAGTGCTACCCTCATCCAACGTATTCCGGCGATCTTGATCAAGTCATCGGTTCATTTTGTGGTAGGTCTACCAGCATTACGTCTTTTGGTACGTGGTCACCATTCGAAGACTTTACTGCTCCAACGGCCGTCTGTCCGTCGTGGTATGTACCCTGCCCACTGCCACTTTAGTTTCACAATCATCTGTGCTATGTCGATTACTTTGGTACGGATCTCCTTATTTCTAATTTGATCTCGCATGGAAAATAGTTTAGTTAAATTAGGGAAGTTTCCCTGCAAGAACCACTTTAATAAAATGTCAAAGTGAGCGGCATGGTAATGAATTGCAATGAGATTGTACTATATCATGCTATTTTTTATGAATATAAGGGACGAGACAGGCAGGAGGTTCAGCTGATGGTAATTGATACGCCCTGGCACGCCAGGAATATTAGTTTAGAATATTAGTTACGCCTTACACTCGCGATTTGTATGTCACTTTGTGCTACTACTTTTGCACACGCCACTAAGGCGAGCAATGCATTCTCAAAATAGAGGTTGAACTGTCAACCTCAATTTTTTTCGACGTTCACAATCTATCTAGACGTATAAAGGATCTAAGATTGTAAATTGTACCATAATTTAGCGTTATTAAAAAAACTGTGTTCCGAAGTGCTGTATGACCTTATTCCTGCCGCCAAATGACACCTATGCACGACACGTCATCAAAATTTAGAATATCATCCCCACCATGTGGCGTTCCTCCACAGTGCGGTTTTCAAGGAACTTTCTTCCACGGGCAACAAAGCTGTTGAATGAGCTCTTTGTGCGGCGTATCCAGGATGATACGACATGGTTAGCTTCTTAAAAGCCCGGCTTCTGTGATTCCTCTGGTGTTGCAGGAGTATATGGGCGACGGTGATCACTTAACACCAGGTGATTCATACGCTGCTTTGTGCTTCTTTTCCATAAATAAAACATATTAGTAAGCCCGCACACATCAAACTCAAGTGTCACTTTGACAGTTTCTGCCGCCAAATTACACCTAAGCACGACACGTCATCAAAATTTAGAATATCATCCCCACCATGTGGCATTCCTCCACAGTGCGGTTTTCAAGGAACTTTCTTCTGGACAACGCAGCTGTGGAATTCCTTCTGCGGTGTTTCCGGGACGATACGACATGGGTACCTTCCTTAAAGGCCCGCAACGCTTCTGTGATTCCTCTGGTGTTGCAAGAGTATATGGGCGACGGTGATCACTTAGCACCAGGTAACACCATACGTTCCTTTGTCCATCTTTTCAATGAAAAAACCATGTTGTAAGCCCGCACACATCAAACTCAAGTGTCACTTTGACAGTTTATCGCCATCGATCGACCATAGACAAAGCACATTATGCCGGCTCACGTATGAAGGGTCGGCAATCATTGTTACCTCCTTTATGATTTATCGGATTACAGTTATTCCATTGACTTACACTCATTAAATTAAGATGGAACAAATTAGTATAATTTATTGTTTGTTATATGTTTACTAATAAAGATATTTTAGCGTTTTCGAAGAGCGAATACGATTTACTTTGGAATTATTTTAATGTTTTGGTCGAAGGTGGGTCAACTTATTAACATAGATTTATGATAATCTCCACCAGTTACATAATAACAAGGCTAGATTTGAATTCATTTATCATCATCATCATCCGGAAGATGTCCACTGCTCAACAAAAGCCTCCCCCAAAAGATCTCCACGACGAACGGTCCTGCGCTGCCCTCATCTAACGTATTCCGGCGATCTGGACCAGATCGTTGGTCACATTGCGGTGGTGGAACATTGTGTCTTACGGAACGTGGTCGCCATTCGAGGACTTTACTGCCCCAACGGCCATCTGTCCGTCCTGCTATGTGCCATGCCCACTGCCACTTAGGGTTATGTTGGTAACTTTGGTTCTCCTACAGATCTCCTCATTTCTGATTCAATCTCGCAGGGACACTCCGAGTATAGCCCTCTTCATTGCCCTCTGAACGACCATGATGAGCTTTCTCATCAGGCTCATAGCCAGCGACCACGTTCGAATCCATTCAATTCAAGAAGAGTGAATGAATTGTATGTGTTATAAGTTAGCTAGGGTTAAGGAATCCGTCATAGGTCTTATTATTCAATTTTACAATAAAATACCATAAACTAGGAATCACTGAGCACAAATTTAAGAAATATATTAAAGCTTCATTGACAAAGTAGACTTACCATATTAAAGCAATTTTTTTTTAATGAAAATAAGGGACGAGACGAGCAGGACGTTCAGCTGATTGTAATTGATACGCCCTACCAATTACAATGCAGTGCAGCTCAGGATTCTTGAAAAACCCAAAAATTTTATGAGCGGCACTACAATTGCGCTCGTCGCCTTGAGACATAAGATGTCTCATTTGCCCAGTAATTTGACTAGCTACGGTGCCCTTCAGACCGAAACAGTAATATTTACACATTAGGCGTTTGAATTTAGAAAATGGAAAAATCCTTCCTTAGTGGATGCCTCCGTCATAAGAAGAATGCTTGCGAACTTTTAAGTCTCAAGCCTTAAGGTTTGGCCTTTGCATTAACTTTAAGCTTTCGTCCCCTATTTTACCCTCTTAGGGGTTAAATTTTGGAAAACGCTGCAAACGTAACTCATTATTATTGCCGTTCTCACTTCATAAGATATTTCATGCAAATATGTCCAAGGAAAAGAACGTTAAATACAACATTTTATCAACTCTAACACCCTATTAGGGGTTGAATTTTCAAAAATCCTTTCTTAGTGCAAAGCTACGTCACTGAAGGAATACTTTTGTATAATTTAGTGGTTCTAGACCCAGCCGTTTCAGCTTTGTGTTGATCGATCAGTCAGTCAGTTTCTGCTTTTTTGTATGCATGGTTCTAGAGTGGTACGGCGCAGGCCACTTAAGATTATATTGTTTTACTAGCTGACTTAGCAAACGTTGTATTGCCGATATTAAAATCGCGATACAAAAGTAACTGTTGATCGCAGATGGGTGAAAATTTGAAGTTGTATGTATTTTTTAATGCTGACTCATAATCAAACAAATTTAAAAAAAAAAAATTGGCGTCGACCACCTTTAACATTTAGGGGGATGAAAAATAGATGTTGTCCGATTCAATGTTAACACCAGGAACAGACATAAACTTATGATGCCTACTACTCGGCTAAGTCGAGTTAGTAAGTCTTTTGTGGGGCGATGTATATGCTTTTACAACAAGATCCCAGAAAATGTTCAAAACAAAAGTATAACGTTATTCAAAAGAATTGTTAAAAAGCGTTTATGTGGTAAAGGTTACTATTACATAAATGACTTTATTAATGATACCACAGATTGGGAATGGAGTGACCGCCCTCAGGCTATGAAATAATAAGTTTAATTGTACAATATTACTTTGTAAACATATTTATTCGATGAAAAAAGAAAGCCCGCTGAGTTTGTTGCGCCCATTATTCTCAGGTCTGAGGCATTCATTTTGGAATGGGTGGTAGTTTTTGACTTTCAATAAGTGATGTCACATCCTATTTTGAATAAAAATATTTGAATTTGAATCTCACACCTACCCAATATGCACTCAAAATTTAATGAGAATCGGTCAAGCCGTTTCGAAGGAGTTTAATTACAAGCACCGCGACATGACAATTTTATATATTAGATTATGTTAATGCCAAGTAAGGGAGTTTGTTATCAGTTCTACTCCTGAAGTCAAAACCCCTTTACAAAGTGATGAATCATGACGTTTACCAAGTGTTATTGCAATATGTTATGTTATTTTTACTCTCTGTTGTGAAAAAATATATCAATTTTATTCTAGTCTTAGAACCAGTTTTAAATTTAACTACATAGTTGGGAATGCTAACGTTAAGCGAGTTTTATTATACCCATTAACAGTTAATTCCGTAACTCTGAGAAACGACTCAGCGATGAAAAAAACCGTCATAAACTGGTTTATTCCCATTTCTGTAAATCTAAATCACCAAAATTAAAATTAATCTCATTTCTCATTCTCGGAAAGTAATGTTGTTTTGACCTGATTATTGGATGGAAAATGCTGCTTCCCTCCATAGAGAGGGCAAAACTCATACAAATTACTTCCCACCTAAAGGCCGGAATGAACTTTGAAAATAGAACTACTGTCAGCTGTGAAGAGATTTATGTAAAGAAACTTATTTAAAAAAATCTGCGGCCATGTGACTTTCTAAACAGCCAGTGTGAACTTAGCGCAAACTTCTTTGAGCGATAAGCCGCAACAATTACGCGGTGAGTTCCATATTTAAATAGGTACTACTAATATTATTATATATTATCAATAAATAGTTTAGATAAACAACTAGTTTTATTTGCCTCATATTCAAAATGAAAAGTAGAGTGTTTAACACGGGTAAAATAATCAAATCCGAGTAGGAATAATCTAAATACCTCGGGAATTGATTCTTTCGACCCTGGGTTCGCAATCTACTTTTCACTTTTCAAGTTTTGCATCATTATCTAGTAATGCACATACAAACGAGTTTGTGAATCGTTGGCGGGTCGGCAATATGAAGCTATAAGTAAGGAGAACCAAAGTCACCGACATAGCCCCGGTGATTGGGAAACTGAAGTGGCAGTGGGCCCTGCCCATAGCTCAAAGGACAGATGGCCGTTGGAGCAGTTTATAGTTTAATAGAATTTGTTTTGTTTTTTTTTAGTCTCGAAACAGCATTTCTTGCAGCTTAAAGCATTCTGGTATATGGTAATAACATGAGAATATAGTACTGTCACCTGATACCAACATGTGCAAATTTAGTGAACGGAATGTCTAGAAAGTGGAAGACTGTTTCAACAAACAATAGTTACTTATATAGTCTACTAGCTGACCTGTCATAAGAAAAAAATGATGTAAGTATTCGGGAATAAGGTAGTCATCAGAATGGTGTAGATACCATATCAAAGTCAATCAGTTAAAAATATAATGAAAACGTATTTCTTCGTGATTTTATAATAATTTATGTAGTAATAATAAAAAAAAAAAATAACAAAAAAACCACCGACTTCAAAAACACTATTCCAAAACAATAGATATAATATGCATTAAAAAGTATTAAAATAATTGCGTATTTTTATACAATCTAATTAATAAATCTAATTCTAGTTACGAATATTGCTATTTTTGAAATTCAAAATTTACGAATAACTCAATATCGCGCCAACCGATTTCGATGATTCTTTTTTTTTTTAATGGAAAGGATATACTTCAGAGATAGTTTGGTTAGGTTCTGATTACAGATCCATTACAAAGGAACGGAACTCTTCAATTCTTAGTCAACTCTCAACCTACACATATATAGATAAATTGTTAGTTAGTGTAGGTACTTCAAATTCACTAAAAATCAAAAAATAAAAAATATTTTACAAAAAAACAACCGAACTCAAAAATACTATTCCAAAACAATAGATATAATATGAACTAAAAAGTATAAAAATAATTGCGTATTTTTAAACCAATTTTATTTTTTTATTTTTAGTGAATTTGAAGTACACTAACTAAGAATTTGTCTAAATATGTGTGGATATAGATACTAAATTTTTCAATGCAGCAATCAACGTAAGCGCTTAATTGAAGAGTTCCGTTACTTTGCCATGGATTCCGTAATCAGAACCTAACCAAACTCTCGCCAAACTATCTTTGAAGTATATCCTTTCCAATAAAAAAAGAATCATCGAAATCGGTAGGCTCGATATTGAGTTCGTAAATTTATCATCCACTTTGCTATACGTATGTATGGCAAATTTAAGATTTATCTGGACCAAATTACAATGGGACCACACGGGAGGCACCAGCTTTTAAATAAAAAAAGAATTATCAAAATCGGTTTTTCCAGTCGAAAGTTTTGAGGTAACAAACATAAAAAAAATATACCGACGAATTGAGAACCTCTTCCTTTTTTGAAGTCGGTTAAAAATTACAAGGATTAATATCGTATTTGTGTAAACAGCTTTTACATGACCGCTTTATAATTGCCAATTTTTGAAGAATTAAAATTTATATAGAATGTTATCCTTAAGAGATAGACATTGCGGACTTTTTCTGTAGATCCACATAACACACACAATTCCACCATATATTTTTTGTTATATCTCAAAGGGCACAGACGCGGCGGAGGACTCTGTTTTGTAATATGTAGTGACTGATAATACGAAAAATATGAACTCTTACTACGAATAACTTTGTTAATAAAACACTAATTTTCCTAAACAATTTTAAATGAATAAGTTCTTAGGCACCAAACATAAAAAGCCTACCAATTCAAAACGTTTTGTTGATGTAAGTAATAATGCTTTGAAATTAAAAAAATAAAAACATTGTGTGTGTACAAAGTACACATGTCAGAAGTGAAACCTGCATGGTGCATGAACATCTAAACTGCATATGAATTCCTGGTACGTGTAGCTAGGATGACACATGATTTCAATTCCGCTATGAAAGACATTCCTACCACCACAAATATATATAATAATATGTTCTCCTGGTGTGTAGTAATACGAGTACGTCGTGCGCTTGGAGTCAGAATGTATAAAGGTATACTCGCGCCAGTATGGCGCAAGACAATCTCTTCATTTACTATGATCGCCTGGTACCAAAACATTGTATTATGCTTCCTATCTCATTATCTCCCAAGTTAAATATTATGAATTGATGTGACTGCTCTTTTTACTGTCTCTTTTTCGTTTCATCGACTTTCAAATCACAACGATGATAAAGAAGTTTTCACTTCAATAGTATGCATATTTCTGTCTCATTCTTTGCCGACTTCATCCTACACATTTTTGTATTTGTGTCTCTTACCTGTCGTTTTTTCTGTTGCATCCGGTTTGAAATCACAACGATTCTAAAGAAGTTTCCCTTCAAAAAAAGATTTCTTCATTCATTATTGTTACAAATTATATTACATTTAATACAATTTGTAACAGTATTGCAACAGCTAATTATCATATCAGAAATTATTTTGAAACTCCCTTACTTTGCTTTGATAATACATTTGATAATTGCACTATATTCGGATATACATAACTTTCGTTTTGATATATTTGCCTAAATTTATATCATTCATTGAGACAAAAAGAGAAAAACAATATATTGTTCTTACTTAACTTAATCAGACGGTAATATAAACCTAAAATAAACTATTATCTGATTATGGAATTAAAAAAAACCAAATCAAACTATTATTAAATTAAAATGCGAATATAATATAGTTTTTTTTTTGGGGAATAGGAGGACAAACGAGCGTACGGGTCACCTGATGTTAAGTGATCACCGCCGCCCACATTCTCATTGCAACACCAGAGGAATGACAGGAGCGTTACCGGCATTTGAGATAGGTGTACGCGCTTTTTTGAAGGTACCCATGTACCCAGGTTCCACAGCTTGGTTGTACGTGGACGAAAGTTCCTAGAAAACCGCACTGTATACGAAGGGCACACATTCAGATGGTGGGAATGATATCTTAATTTGTCGCGTATCGGGCAAAGGTGGAATTCGGCGGCAGGAATCAGGTGAAACAGCTCTTCGGAACACTCGGTGATAAATGCGGTAGAATACACACAACAAAGCGACGTCTCTACGCAGCACCAAGTGATCTAGCCAAATTGTCTCTGGGTCTCAACAATTTAAGCAGCTCTGCGTTACACGCGGTCAAATAGTTCGATACAAAGCTTGAAACGAAGCTTGAAAACAAAGCTTGAAACTTTCCAAATAGTTCTATTTACAAGGGATGTTTGACAGGTTTCTCGGTCGTCAAGAGTTGAAGATAGAGTGGCTAGAAAGTCTGCCGTATAGGCTCGGGTAAACTATTCAAACGAATAGGAGATTCAGCTGGCAGATATTGCAAAGAGCAGCTTTAATAAGCACTTAGAACTTATGAGTTCCGGGTGGATCTCTTAGGTTCCTGTATACCCTAGCTGGGCAGAGGGCATCCACGGTTACTTTGATTCTTTTCGACTTCATTCCAGGTCTTTCCGATGTCTTTCGCTTCGTCAATGACAGACCGCCGCCAGGTATTCTTTGGGCGGCCGCGTTTGCGTTTTCCTTGAAGGTTGCAGTCTAGGGCTTGCCTCGGTATATGGGTGGATTCCCTTCGAAGTTTGTGGCCTATCCATCTCCATTTACAGCGTTTAATTTGTTCGTCGATACTCTGGCTCTTCAGAAATTTACAGCCTGTTTTCTGCAATTAGTGGCTGGCCGCTTTATTGAAGTATGGCTTTGATCTTATTGACGGGGATCTGTATAAGCACTCACATTACCACTTTCGCGTATACACTTGTGGGGACCCGTCCCTCGAAATCAACGATGTTATATAGCTGACAGCTCGTTCAATATTGCCGAAACAGCGACATAATATTACTCCTCTCCCTAAGGCACTTATAAACCCAAGCAGGAGGCATTCAAATTTTATTATACAGGGTGTCCCGTAATCAGTGGACCAACGGGATACCCGTGATAGGGGTGGTCATCATCTATCGAAAACACCAAATTTTACTGTTCTAGGGCCAGTAGTTCAAAAGATATGATTTTTTAAGCATTATTTTGAAAATTCTACCCTTATCAACACAAAAGTTGAAAAAAAATATTTTTTATTTTTATTTTGCCCTGTTTCTTAACTTAAGGTGGCTGAGGAAACATGTGTCTTCACAATTAAATCCATTTTTGTGAATAAATATTGCCAAATTAAAAATTAAAAACCAAAACATGCGCAAATATCAAATAACTAAATTTGCAACGTGATGTTTGAAGCAAGCTAGTGCAAAAAAAATGTATGACAGCCTTGCGGACCATTATTTAAAAAACATCTGCAGTTCATACTGATTCCAAAAAGGTATAACAATATTACATTTTACAAAAAAAATAACTTAATAACCAATTTTAGACTCCAATTGCGAGAAACATTTAAGCGCTATCTATTCTGAGAATTATTTTGTTATCGAGAGAGAGATAACACAATATGCTATCTCTTTCTCGCTCAGGTACCTTTTTCGTTTACGGGGTCCTATTGGCCGACGCCTATGATCCCCACACCCTAATTTTTCAAATTATTCTTAGTTTCATCAGAGACTTGCTCATAGCTCGTAGCTGCACACGTGTTTTTTACTTCGCTACCATTACGACTCTTTTTTTTGGTGACTGACGCTTGAATTGGACCTTGTTTGTCTTTGTGATTTGGATACTGTTTGCCCGGATTTTATAAAATGCCTAATACCTATACTCCTCGTGAATATGCTGAGATGTATTTTATTTACGGTCTGTGTAATGCAAACGCTCGGCAAGCAGCCCGTACGTATCGTGAGCGCTATCCTAATCGCGACCGCTATCCGGATCATCGAATTTTTCTCCGTGTAAATAACGCGTATTTAGAAGGCAGAATTCCCGGAGCTGCAAACAACGTGGGAAGACCTAGAAGAGTCGATGAACTTCAAATACTGGCCGAAGTGACAGAAGAACCTTCTACGAGTGTTCGTCGTATTTCAAGACGTACTGGTATAGCAAAAACAACAGTACATCGCATTTTAAAAAGAAACAGTTTATACCCTTATCATATTCAACGAGTGCAGGCACTATTACCTGCTGATTATCAACGGAGGATAGATTTTTGTGCAGAGATGCTTCGCCGATGCCGACAAGATCCACTATTTTTCAATTCAATATTATGGAGCGATGAATCGTGTTTTAAAAGAGTTGGAGTGTTTAACATTCATAATTTACATGAATGGGCTGTTGTGAATCCACGTATTGTACGAGAAGATAGATTCCAGCACCAGTTTGGAGTCAATTTGTGGGCTGGAATCTTAGATGGTAAACTTATTGGTCCATTTGAGCTCCCACCGAGGCTTAATGGTGCTCGGTACTTGCAATTTTTAAGAAATGACTTAAGTAATTTATTAGCAAATGTACCACAGGAGGTATGTGAGAGGATGTGGTTACAGCATGATGGCGCACCCGCTCATTATTGCAGACAAGTGAGGGAATATTTAAACGAGTCTTACCCAAGTAGGTGGATTGGACGAGGAGGTACAATCCCATGGCCAGCTCGATCACCTGATCTTAATCCATTGGATTATTTTTTATGGGGATATTTTAAAGAATCCGTATATGAAACCGTTAACGATAACGAAAGACAGCTAAGACAAAAACTGAATGTGGTGAGTGAAAAAGTCAAAAATAATGAAAGGGCGTTAAAAAGTTTAAAAAGAAATTTTATAAGAAGATGCCGGCTATGCCTTAGAGTAAGAGGAAGACATTTCGAACATTTATTATAAGAAATAAATAAAAAAATTCTAACTATTTACTTTTGTTTTATTGTAAATTCCGCCAAGAAATTGCTATCTAATGTTGATTTAAAATAATTATTGTCTTTTATTGTTTCACAATAATGATTAATTATACCTTTTTGGAATCAGTATGAACTGCAGATGTTTTTTAAATAATGGTCCGCAAGGCTGTCATACATTTTTTTTGCACTAGCTTGCTTCAAACATCACGTTGCAAATTTAGTTATTTGATATTTGCGCATGTTTTGGTTTTTAATTTTTAATTTGGCAATATTTATTCACAAAAATGGATTTAATTGTGAAGACACATGTTTCCTCAGCCACCTTAAGTTAAGAAACAGGGCAAAATAAAAATAAAAAATATTTTTTTTCAACTTTTGTGTTGATAAGGGTAGAATTTTCAAAATAATGCTTAAAAAATCATATCTTTTGAACTACTGGCCCTAGAACAGTAAAATTTGGTGTTTTCGATAGATGATGACCACCCCTATCACGGGTATCCCGTTGGTCCACTGATTACGGGACACCCTGTATACCCGAGTGATGTCACAATGTTTGTCCTCAATGGACTCCTAAACTAATGAACGGATTTCAATGGGGATTACTTCATGGAGTGCAGTTTAGTCCAACTTAAGAGATAGGATAGTTTTTATTTCGATTTGGGACCCATAATTATTTTTATTTCCAATATTTGTTTTGTTTGGACATATTTTCTGTGAGAGTATTTTTGACGCGCGGTTTGACAGTTCTGCTGTGAAACAATTTCATTATAACAACAAGGAGCATATTATTATGTTACAATGAAAAATTATTGACAAATTCATCAAAAACGGTATTTTATTTATTATGTACAGAACAACGTCTGTCTGGTCAGCTAGTTTTATTATATACCCGAGTGAGGAGGAGAGATTAGCCTTGAAAAACTGATCGTAGTTGGGAACACTGCAGTTTTTAACAGTGGGATGATTCTTTGCACAGGATGCCGGCTAGATTACGGGTACCAAAACGGCGCCCTTTTCTGCCGTGAAGCAGTAATGTGTAAGCTAGTGTAATTACTGGGCAAATGAGAATTAACATCTTATGTCTCAAGGTGACGAGCACAATTGTAGTGCTGCTCAGAATTTATGGGTATTTTAAGAATCATGAGCGGCACTGCATTGTGATGGGGAGGACTTATCAATTACCATCAGCTGAACGTCCTGCTCGTCTACTTATTGTCAAAAAAAAGAGCACGGGGACGGTCTCCTATCAGATGGAGCGACCAAATCGAGCGAGCGAAAGTTATGAGTGGTCAGAGATGCAATGGACGGGCACGGATCGAGGCAGATCATAACAGTTCATATACAGCACCGACATCCTCATTTGCCGATGACCACGATCCCGGCTATGAGAAAAAGACCGCAGATAGATATACCAGACTATGATAAATACGCTGTTCTGATTATTTACTTTCTTTTCTCTGTCAATGTCTATATGTAAAATAAACAATATTTGCTCATTACTATTTTTATTACAAACACAATCTTTTCTATCTACCCACCTTAAGAACTAACGTTGGCAGCAACGCGCCACTATATCGTGTCCGTCATTCATTAAATAATATTTTGGAGACATCCGGGGCTGATCCATTTTGCGATAGCCTCATAGCATTTAAACGTAAGGTATTGCAACTATAGTATAGTGATTCTTTAATTACTTACATCATATTTTTTTATTACCATATTTTTTTTTTATTATCATATTTTTTTATATACTGTATAAGTCTCTGTGTTATACAAGTGCCCAATAGAAATGATTCTCATTTATATTGTGTGCACCTGTAATTGACTCCTACACTGGAACTGTTTTTGTTCAATATTTAAGTTTAAGAGTGTATTGTGTATCTGTTGTTGGAGCACCATTAAATAAATAAATTACCAAAGACTCGTAATATACTAGCATATAGACAAACCAAGCGTCAGAAGAACAAGTTAGCGAATGTATATTGTAACCGATTTAGATTGATAAGTCTTAAATAGTCAATCACGCTTGTAGTTAGCCCCTTAGTATTTTGAATATGAAACCACTAGCTAACGCACACACCGACAAATCAAAATTGGTCATGCGTCAGACTGTCAGGTCGTCTAGTGTATTCTTAGTCTATGATTACTACCAGCCATAAGTCAGTTGTACAATACAGTTGCAAAGTTATAACAATGCAATATTCAAGTTCATAATCGTCAGTTAAAACTAATTTACAATCAGTAAATGAGGCCAGTCGCACCAATATCGTCAGCAAAACCGTCCCATACTGCCATCTTTGCACAAATTTGACATTGTAAGAAACGCGGAAGCGAGGAATCGCTCTCAATCACGCTTTAAGCGGGTGCAGTCACAGTGCACGTTTCGCGCGCTTTCCCGCGCACAGACAATTCGACTGGGGGGGTTCTAAATTCAAATTTTTTTTTTTTTGGAATGTGTGCGAAAAGGTTTTAGTGTGCTAGTGTTATAAATAGTATGAGAATGAAGATCACAAGTAAGTTTTTACTAAATTAATATTAAATTAACAAATTATTAATAATTTAACGCTTTATTTAAATAAATATTAGGATGCTCGAGCGATATGTAATAACATATTCTTATTTTTTTTTATTTATTTATTTAACACCAACAAGACAAACAAAAGCATAATAATATTATTATTACAATAAATTCCAAGTGTTGATTTAATTATAGATGTTACACACATTTCAAAAACATAGACACAAACACAATTAGTATTGAATTAAATTGAATGCAAAAATTATCGGAATAATTATAAATTGAATTATGAAAATATACATATATATTTTTTTTTATGGATATTTATTTATAGGTACATGACTTAATAAATAACACTCTTTATTTAAAAATTAATTAATAGTAAATAGTATATATATCGCGAAATTGGCATTCGGCAGTTAAAGTGCCCATGAAGTTGTCAACGTTAGGTACCTAACCTACTCTTTGTATGGCTAAACTTATTCTCTGGCAGAGGTACGTGCCAGTCTTAGGGTCATGTCAGTAAGGCGCCTGGATGACTCCGGTCTTAGTTTTTGTGCCGATGAATAATAATTTTTATACCTTTTAATTACTATATGAGAATTTTAGATGTCAAAAAATTATCTATCTCATTATCATTGTTGGGAAAATTCGTTTTACAGAGTTATTACTTCTGACGCATTCAAGAAACATAAATATATTTATTAACCATAGGGAGCGACAATAAGATAATAGATTACAACACCACTTAATAATCATGAAGTTGGCCTATGGACTTGCATCCCGCGCCACAAAATAAAAAAAATACGTCATGAAGCTACATCAGTTTGCCGTTTGCCGCTCAGAATTCTAGAAGCTTGTCAGTTTGCCCCTTGCCACTGTTTTGTAATGGGCAGGGTGTATCAATTACCATCAGCTGAACGTGCTGCACGTCTCGTCCCTTATTGTCATAAATAAACATATGAAAGGTTTAACGTTATAGGCCGACCGTTTATCTGAGTCCTCGCCTGCGGGGTACAGGGGCGCGGGGGGCGCTTAGCGAAATGAGCGATTACAAAAATTCGCCTGCCGCCCGCACCTGTCTCAGTCCCCTTTGTCGTCATACCCCCGCGCCCCTGTACCCCGCAGGCGAGGACTTAGATAAACGGCTATAGTGGGAGTAACAAAGCTAGTTTGTCAGGACCATGGTAGATTTAACTCCGAAAACTCAGCCTAACCCTCTGGGAGACAAGAATACAATTATAGTTTCTCAAAATTCCATTTACATACTTTTTAAGCTTTAAAAATCCTTGGATCCTAACGCCTCTTAAAAGTAATAGGTCTTGAGGGTATAATATCCTTACAAAACAAATCAATAACTTCCTTACTTTTAGTTTTTAATATTGTTTTGTATAACTTGCAATGAGCGATTCTCTCCTAACACAGATCATCTAAATCTACCAGGAGAGTTTCATGTGTGATTGTAAATGACTGTGTACAAATAAAGAAATTTTGATTTTTGAATTGAATTTTTTTGAATATAAACTTCGTCATAGTAAGGGCGTTGACACGTTTCCTAGATAGTATCTATACTCGATTTCAACATCTCATTATCTTTTTTAGATACAGGGAGTTGGAAGTCAGTTGCACTAGTGTAAAAAGGCATAACAGGCATTTATTATTATTGATTCCTTTAGAATTCTTTTTGATGTCACTTCTAATATTATAGATAATACTACCGTTTCGGAAACAAATGGCGCTCTGAGAGAAAAGAAGCGGCGCAAGAAGCTCTCCCAGTATTCAAATATACAATATTGTATTGCTTTTGCTATAAAATAGTCATAATAATAATAATATAAAATAATAATAAGTTTGCGCGTTTACCACTTAAAAAAACCCCATTTGTCGTATCACCGCTCTTTGACAACACTTCCCTTACAGCCTCGCCTAGTATCGGAATACTGGGTCTCGAAATCTCGAGCGATTGCCAATTACGTGGTTATCTGGAAGGCAAAGCCAATTAGGATATCATCCCCACCATCTAGATGTGTGGCGGTTCTCCACAGTGCGGTTTTCAAGGAGCTTTCTTCCACGTACTACAAAGCTGTGGAATGAACTTCCTTGTGCGGTGTTTCCGGGACGATACGACATGGGTACCTTAAAAAAAAGCGCGTACACCTTCCTTAAAGGCCGGCAATGCTCCTGTAATTCCTCTGGTGTTGCAAGAGATTGTGGGCGGCGGTGATCACTTAACAACAGGTGACCCGTACGCTCGTCTGTCCTCCTATTCCATAAAAAAAAATCTAGTCCCAGGCTGTCGGATCACTTAGATATTCAGCTGTGGAGTAGTAGGATTTACGACAGAGCCATTTTAGAATAAAACATTTAAATTTATTTATAGATACTGCCTGAATAGTGGCTGGGACTTTATTATAAAAGTGTATACATTTACCCTTAAAGCTTTTATGTATCTTATGAAGCCTACTATTATTAGTTACAAGTAATCCCTTATTTCTAGTGTCATAAGCAGGGGACACAATAGATCCTAGGATTTAAGTGTATTTCAATCACCAAATCTTAGAAAAAATAACGGGTTGCACTCCGGAAGTGCCGGCAGAAGTGAAAACTAGAACATTAACGTTGTGCATTTATGAATATTTTGGAATGGTTAGGAAATAATTTCGCACGAATTGCTTCATTTATCGCATAAAAGTACCAGGATTTATGTGGTTTAAAACAATATACATTTAATGCCCTATAATACACAAGAATGAATTTGAAAGAAAGAATTTTATTGAAAAGAGCGCAAAAAAAGAATGCTGGGAGAGTTTCTTGCGCCGCTTCTTCTCTCTCAGAGCGCCATTTGTTTCCGAAGCGGTAGTAGTATAAGAAATGACATCATAAAGAATTCTAAAGGAATCAATATTGAGAAAATAAATGCCTTTTATGCCTTTTAATGACATTTTGTATTACATTAAAAATTTAAAACTTCAAAACATATTACAATTATTTTACATTAAACAGTTTAACTCTCAGAAATATTAACTTTCATCCGTAATTTCAGACTGTCTTACGAATTTTCGATCAGGCCACGTGTTCTGACGCGAGTTTGACATTTTATACCCATCCCGAGAAGTGTTCAACGCCGCTAAAGAAGTTAACACTTCAAATATATCAATTGAATGTCAATTGTGTTTTAACTCCATCAAAAATTAGGTACTATAACCAGAGTACTGGTACTGAGCTCCGTCTCTGCATGTTTATAGCCAACTAGCTGATCCAGCAAACGTTGTATTGCCGATATTAAAATCGCGACACAATAGTAACTGTTGATCGTAGATGGGTGAAAATTTAAAGTTGTATGTATTTTTAAATGCTGACTCATAATCAAACAAATTTAAAAAAATGTCAAAATAATTAAAAAAAAAATTTCGTGTGGACCACCCTTAACATTTAGGGGGATGAAAAATAGATGTTGTCCGATTCTCAGACCTACCCAATATGCACTCAAAATTTCATGAGAATCGGTGAAGCCGTTTCGGAGGAGTTCGGTCCCGCCCTCCGTGACACGAGAATTTTATATATTAAATGTTGATAATATTAATATTTGATATATGAAGTTAAAGTTTGACAATCTAATTGGAACTCTATAACCTTTCACAGAATGTTCATTTTACATAATTTCAATGACTGTCTTACGAATTATCGGTCAGGGTCACGTAACGTGCAATTTTAACATTTTATTCCCATATCAAGAAAAGTGCTCAACGCCGCTAAAGAAATTTTCACTTGAAAAACAAAAAAGCTTTAAAAACGCACATGCATACATAATTTGATAGTTGGAAGTAGACCCTGGTTAAGTTCTGTACCTAATACTTCCTGCGTTGAGTTTAAAATCACCTCGAGTTTACAAATTTACGTTTAAATCCATGTTTAAGTCAAACAAGAACCCAATACGTACAAAACTTTATTTTATTTTATTTATTCATAAAGGCTTACCAACTAAATATAATTTATTAACTTATGCACTAAGAATTTAACAAATAGAATAAAATAGTTTAAATGTACTTAAATAGGCACAACATTACTATACGAAATACATGTGATATTTTAAAATCTAAAATATATAAATTTTGGGGAGCAATATAAATTTGTTTTTTAAAATTAAGAAAATTTGAAAAGAAGATATCAATGTCTTCATCTATATTAAAAATACAATTACATAATTATTGTAACATTAGCTGTAGAGGAGAGTTTAAGCCATAATTACTGAGGTGGAATTTAATGTGCATTGGGGAAAAAGTACTAATCAAAATTGGATTTAAAATCACTTATTAAACGCCAAAAACTACCACCCGTTCGAAATGCATCAGACCTGAGAAGAACGGGCGAAACTCGGCGAGCTTCATTTTAATTAAAATTGCTTCACTAACCGTGCTTCCTTTGTCGACTCTAGGAGATCTCGAACAAGCGTTACATATCCGAGCGTAACAGCACATTGTCATTCACTTTAAAACTACTTTGACGTAGTATCTAGTTAGCCTTATTCTTAATTGTCAGCTGATAAATGATTCACCTTTTTTAATGAAAATATGATGTTATTAACAAAAGAAATTGAGACTATATAGATATTGTGGCCTTGTCCCACTGACATATTTATAAAATCTGACTAATCATTCTTTGTTTTAATTAAGTTGCTTAAGGTGCTTACAGACGATTCAACATAGTTTTTAAGTGAAATGACGTAATGCAACCTTAATAAAATGTATAATATACTTAATATATGTATTTATATATTGAAGTCTCTGAAATTTTCATCGTATTGCGAGTCAACATCTCCTGAGGATGCCTCGTGTAGAGGCGAAACACGTGTTGAATTGGTTAAAGACAATTAATGTCTTTGAGGCCGCTATCCCAAGAAATCGCCTAATAGTACCTTAACGGTTTTTAATTTTTATAAAGCTTTTATTTTTGCAAAAGATAATTATATATCTACAGAGTATGAGAAGAAAATTAATCTTTTCTTTACATTTCTATCTTTAATAGAGTTTATTACTATTTGCTAAAAAAATCACCACTCTTACAGTTGGGGCCATGTTAATCATTCAATTTAGATAAAAATTGTATGAAAAATTATTTATTTATTATGTCAGAACGAGAAAAAACACTCCTTAGCGGCTCTTTTAAGTTAGCGGACCATTATGAATAAGGGGGTTAATGTTTACTATGTTTGTTATAAATTAAAAATCCTCCTAATCTATACATATAAATAAAATTTGTATCGGTATCTGTTTGAAATATTGAAATAACCGTTTTTTACTACATGTATACACCGAAATAACATTTTTTTAATTTTTTATCTGACTGTCTGTTTGTTCCGGCTAATCTCTGAAATGGCTGGACCAATTTTGACGGGACTTTTATTGGCAGGTAGCTGATGTAATAAGGAGTAACGTAGGTGAAGTTTATTTCAGAAAAAAAAATTAAGTAATGTTGCAATGTCGAAAAATCGTTCTAACTCTAAAAATAATGTATATGGCAACATCATGTGCTAGAGAGGTAACCTGTCTCTACTCGATTCCTCAAGACCGTTGGCTCGGTCCCCAGCCTTAACCAATCCGAGTTATTAAGGCGACACTAAATGCTAGCGACCTTGAGCGATATGAGTTCACGTTTGCCGGCCCGCGATCTATGTTACAAAGCCAACATTTTCAAAGATCTTGCGTGGAAATCGTAATATTTTAACAGGGGCAAACAGTTTATATGCTTACAATTCTCATTATTGACTATCTGAATAGATGTACCTACACAAAAAAAAGTACCAGCTATATAAATACCTTTTCTGAGAATAGTACTAAACAAATGCGTCATGCCGCGAAAAAACTTGTTTAACTGCAATGAAAAGTGGTAGTTCAAAATAGCTCTGGAGTGTTAACTTATAACCAACAGCAAACATTAGAAACCTACAAATAAGCCTTAAGGGTATATGTTATATGATAAAATAGTGTTCTAACTTAACTTGTCTAAAAATGTCTTGTTTGCGTGTTTTCTGCGTACCCTTCGCCTTAAAAGTAATCATTTAGATTTTTATGGATATCCGCAAATAACTCCTAATGCAATGAATTCTAACATTTTTATTTAAAAAAAGTCAAAAACTACCACCCATTCAAATAAATATGCCTCAGACCTGAAAAGAACGGGCGCAAGAAACTCAGGGGGGATTCTTTAAAAAAAATATAGTTACCGTGTAGTTTTCAATCTGTGGTGTCGTTATGAAAGTAATTTATGTTATAGTAACCTAGTAACAAACGTTATTTAACAATTCTTTTGAATTTCGTAACACATTTGTAGTGTACATTTTCTGGGATGATGTTGTAAAATCATATAAAACGCCCAATAAAAGACTTACCAACTCCACTTAACCGAGTAGTAGGCATAGCAAGGACCATATTCGATGGTATGTCGAACTATCCATCGCACAAAATTATTATTATAATTACGGACCGTACTGAGCACGACGCTGATTAGTGTACTTCAGTTATTTTCACAGCATCATGACGTACGGTAAACTGAACGGAAATACTGCCTACTACTCCACAGCTGAATATCTAAGTGATCGGACAGCCTGAGACTAGATTATGATTATTTTATTGCAATAACTTTTGTAAGAGCGTAAAAAGAATGATGGGAGAGTTTCTTGCGCCGTTTCATCTCTCTCAGAGCGCCATTTATTTCCGAAGCGATGGTTGTGTTTGAGCTAACATCAAAAAGAATACTAAAGGAATCAATCTTAAAAACCATAGATGCCTTAAATACCTTTTATGCCTTTTCAGCACACACCGTTGTTTTATTATAAAACTGCACAGGTACTTAACTATATGTGGTAAAGGAGTTTAAATTAAGTCACCCACAACGATATTAACAGAACAATTTCATGTGGAGTGCTCTCTATAAGAACATTTTCACACTTATCTGTTATATTTACGATCCATTTCTTACAATTAACGCCTATCCGCACGTACACAAACAATTAGGGTTCCGTATCATACAAAATATTTCACGGCTAACTACTTAACTAATAATAAACCAAATCAAATCAAAATCACTTGAAATCAAAGTCAAGGAAAATACACTTATGATTGTCAAAAGTATTCGTTTCTTTTCACATTAAAAAGTGGCAGGAAACTGATTGCAACTTTTTTAAATCAACATTTATTACAAATCATTCGGTCTTTAAATTTTGATGTTCAATAATTGATTTTTATGGGCATTTCCCAAGGAGTAGGTCTTAAAATGAACACGGACAAGATGAAGATCATGTCAAATGTTGACGAGTACTTCTACCTTGGGCAAACAATCCAGTTGGGCAGGTCCGATTTCGCGAAAGAGGTCCCTCGTCGAATTCAACTCGGATGGGCAGGGTTCGGGAAACTCCGTAAAATCTTCTCGTCCCGAATACCACAGTGTCTGTAGACGAAGGTTTTCAACCAGTGTGTCTGAACTGAATGATGACTTATGGTACTCAGACGTGGTCGCAAACTATGGGCCTTATGAGAAAGCTAATGGTCGCTCAGAAGGAAATGGAGGGAGCTAGGCTCGAAGATTCCCTGTGAGATCTTATAATTAGAAATGAGGAGATCCGTAGGAGAACCAATGTCACCGACATAGCCCAAATGATTGCGTAAATGAAGTGGCAATGGGGGCAGTGACATACCACAAAACGAACTGTTGCTAGGCCACTCACAAAATGGACCGACGATCTGGTCAAGGTCACCGAAATACGTTGGATGAGGGCAGCGCGGAACCGACCATAGATCATTGGTTGGGCCTTTGTCCAGCACTGGACGTCTTCCGGCTGATGATGATAATGATGAAGTATTTTTTATACATATACTAATTTCGCATGAACATATGAAGATATAATCTTTATAAAGATATTATCTTTATATCCATGGTGCGATCTTTAACTAAACACACACACATACATACAACACAGCAGATTATTAACTGTAAAGTAGATTCTGTAGGTCAACAGAGTGACATGACAACCTAGCCCCTAGGATTTGAACGAGATATACCAAAACTTACGATCCATGAACGGTTGGCACAGTTGGTAAGAGCACTCGTACGAATCGAGCCGAGAAGTCGCGGCATATAGTCCTCCATCGTTCATAAATTTTGGTTACAAATTCAATTTGTAATATCTAATCTTGCATACTGAACCACATATCAAAAACAGAGTCTGTCTTGTAATATTTACTCGCATGTAAGTATGATATGTAATATTGTTTGATGACAGCGGAGGTCGGTAGCCATTTTGTGTAAAGTAAATACAAAATGGCGGCCCGTTTTCTTTCTTGGAATATGAATAAGGGTGACAACTTGTAGCCTAAACACATGGTCAGATTTGGTACGGCCGAACCATCGGACGGTCCTGTGGACGCCTCGCACCAATTGGTCTGGCGTGGTACGTGATGAACAATGCGACGTACCATCGAATATTGTCCGCTACCAGACTCTGATAGAAGAATTAGGACTCATGTCTACTCCATATATATCTTCGACAAATGCAAATTTATGAAAAGAAATTTACACCATTACACAAAAAAAATCACGAAAGACATAAACAAAACCGCCTGCAATCAAAATTAGTATTGCATGCCTCGAGGCCTTACGTAACGATAAAAATATATAATAATTTACCAGACAAATTTCGAAACGTAAACAACGAAAATTAATTTAAAGAAATATTAAAAAAAAAACTATACCATTAATGATTTTCAACGACTCAAATAAAAATATGGATGTGCTGTACAGACCAAATTGCGACAGCGAAAGTGGGTATCCATAATACTTACCTTGTACAATCTATTAACTCGCAATGTTATATTTAAGTAATGTATTTATGGATTTGCAATAAATTGAAATTAAAATGTGAGAATATTTCCCAGCACATCCATAACATTCCATTCATATGTACATACATACATTTATTGGACGCCTTATATTCAAATTCAAATTCAAAATAGGATGTGAAATCACTTTTTGAAAGTCAAAAAACTACCACCCATTCCAAAATGCCTCAGGCCTGAGAAGAATGGGCGCAACAAACTCAGCGGGCTTTTTTTTTTCATCAAAAATATGTTTTACAATTAAAGTAACATTTACAAAGTAACATTGTACAATTAAACTTATTATTATTAATATCCTGAGGGCGGTCGCTCCATTCCCAATCTGTGGTATCATTAAGAAAGTCATTTATGTTATAGTAACCTTTACCACACAAACGTTATTAAACAATTCTTTTGAATAACGTAATTCTTTTGTTTTGAACATTCTCTGGGATCCTGTTGTAAAAGCATATACATCGCCCCACCAAAAGACTTGTTAATTCGACTTAGCCGAGTAGCAGTCATTATAAGCTTATGTCTGTTCGTGGTGTTAACATTATGGTTATGACAGTTTCTGGCAAATTCACTTATGTGCCTATGAGCATACATTACATTATCAAAAATATATTGAAAAGCAACAGTCAAATTGTTAATTTCTTTGAATTTTGCTCTCAATGATTCCTTAGGTCCTAGGTTATAAATAGCGCAGTATATATGGTCGGCAACCTTATTCCTCTGGTGTTACGAGAGGGTCGCGGTGATGACATACCATCAGGTGACCCGTTTGCTATTTTGTCCCCCTCTTCCATAAAAAAAACATCGGCACCGAACGCTCGTGTTTAGTACGCCAAACCAGCTCGAAACTGTAGTCAGAGCCCGATGAGATGAGAACGAAAACTGCCTAATATAAGTGCATCAGATCAATCTGTGGTATTAAGCCTGACGTTTCATGTAAGCCCTTTTTCAAGTCACTGAAATTATTGACAATTCCCGGTCTTTACATTTACGAGATGGCAAAATTTGTGAAGGAAAATCACGGTGTGCTATACTTACAGCAAACACATATGACTACATATGAATACTTAGGAAAGCTAATAGGTTAGTGACTAGAGTAGTTACGCATAGCATTTTATTTCAGAATATTGTTCCTGGGTGGGCATGAAAATTTTCAATAAGATCCCTGATTCATTTAAGTTGTTACCTTTTTCAAATTTTAAGGTATCCTTACACAGTTGGCTTCTTCAAAACACATTTTATTCTATAGAAGTGTTTTTTGACCACAAAGAGTAAAGGATTTTGACATTGCATTATAAGTGGATTATTCTTATCTTGACTTTAACCATTTTTTCAAATTATAATTTTGTGTTAACATAAAATAAATTAATTTATATTGTATTAAAATTTTTGCCCATGACCAAGTTTGCATGCTATTGGTAATCACTAATTTTCGCTTTAATTATAAGACCAAATTTGTACCACCCTATTTAATAAAAGGTATAAAAAGGCATAAAAGGTATTTATTTTCTCAAAATTGATTCCTTTTGAATTCACCTTATAACTACTAGATACTACGACCGCTTCAGAAACAAATGGCACTCTGAGAGAGAAGAAGCGGCGCAAGGAACTCTCCCAGCATTCTTTTTTGCGCTCTTTTCCATAAAAATATACAATATTGTACAGTCATTTCAATCGCTATAAAATAATCACAATCTAGTCCCAGGCTGTCCGATCATTTAGATATTCAGCAGTGGAGAAATAGGATTTACGACAGACCCATTTTTTTTATAAAACATTTAAATTTATTTATAGATAATGCCTGAACAGTGGCTGGGACTTTATTGTAGAAGTGTATACATTTACCCTTAAAGCTATTATGTATCTTATGAAGCCTACTAGAATTAGTTACAAGCAATCCCTTATTTCTAGTGTTATAATAATGAAAATCACTATTAAGAGCAAAAAGGTGACGATTTTTGTGAACATATATTAAATTTTCATAAATGTACTGACAATAAACAGTCATAATATTTATTTCTTTAAATTTTTCTTTGAGAGACTGTCTATAACCAAGCTGATATAAAGCACGAACAGCTCTCTTTTGCAGAGCAAACACTATATCAATGCTGATAGCAAATAAATAAATATGAATATGAATAAACGCGAAGGCAGAGTTTTGCTTCAGACATTTTTTAAGCGTGATTGTGACTAGTTGTTTATTGTACGTCAGTGATGCTATGTCAAAAGCATGCAAATAATTTCAGTGCCAACTTTTTTTTTATGCAATAGGAGGACAAAGGAGCATACGGGTCACCTGTTGTTAGGTGATCACCGCCGCCCACAATCTCTTGCAACACCAGAGGAATCACAGGAGCGTTGCCGGCCTTTAAGGAACGTGTACGCGCTTTTTTTGAAGGTACCCATGTCGTATCGTCCCGGAAACACCGCACAAGGAAGTTCATTCCACAGCTTTGTAGTACGTGGAAGAAAGCAACTTTTGTTAGCCTGACTCTAACAATCCACTAGTTAGAATAAAGTAGATACCAATAAGAAATTGATGGATATTTTCGTTTAGGATATTTTAGTTTATACGTACACAAATAATCATTCGTGAAAGATGTTAATTGTTATTGAAATGATAGCTTCTTAAGCGAGGGCAAACCGCTTCGTAACGTAACGCGTTACGGGCGCCAGTCTGTCTGGCTTCCCTTTCTCACACGCATACGACAGCGGTAGGCAGGCTCCTCCCCTCTCACTCTAACCAATTTTTACTTTTATAAGACTAAATAATGATACTAATGATGTACATACACAAAATTCTTATGTATATATTCAAGAATTGTAACTAAGAATAAATATATTTTATAATCAATAAAAGATAAAAAGGTAATAACCTAAGTTTTTCTCAAGTTAAACAATTAAATATTAAATAGTTCAACTTAGATTTGTTTTAAGTTATCACTTCTGTCGGGCGTTCCGAGACGCACACGGTTTTTTTTTTTACTTATTTGCCAAATACAGTTTTCTAAGTGATTCACAAATAATTGAAATGATTTTATTATAAAGTACATAGTATCAATTCGATTTTGTTTTTCATGTTACACTCAAAAATATTATTTCGGCAAATAATTTAATAATTATTAATAATTTAATTTGAATTTATTTTTGTCTCTTTTTATTAAATAAATTTAATTCATTAGCAAATCTCATATTATAAAAAAGCCACAATGGAAAGCAAAATATTGTCTGCTTTGATCTTTGATCATTTATCGTCTAGATATAGCCTCTTGCTGTTAGGCTACGCATGACAACAGGCAAGCTTTATTACTGGAGTGTGCATGACAAAATACATATAAATTTATTAATAAGAATTTTTTTTTATACACAGTTCGTTTTATGGCCCTAATAACGATGCAACAAGGCTCACTTTACGAGCAAGTATGTTGAAATAGTAGCTAAAACGGGTTTTAAGCCTATACATTCGATAAAATTCTCCTCAACGTGTGAAACAAATTTATGATTTGTTTCAGAATTAAGTTTATAATAAGTATCCCATAAAAGTAACTACTTAATCTAGCAGCACCCTAATCGCTTTTATGTTTGGCCTTTTTATATTTAATTGCTACAAAACTCAGCAGTATACAACCAAAAATCCTCTCTAATAGCAAATTCGTGACTACTCCAATACATTTTGTTGCAATAAAACTATCATTAAAAAATATCGTCCATTTTGGATAAGCCTGAGAACAAAATCACAACGAAAACGACCCTAAATGAAACGCATCAAAGCCGACAATTGCGTGTGACAGAATATGACGTTTAAATGACATTTGCCGCCCAATTTCAGAAGTAGACATAGAGAAGTAGAGGAATAGACAGTCTATGTAACAGTTATAAGGTTGTTTATGTTTTGTTTTAGATTCTTACTTTAGAAGGAACATCGAAATGCTGCGTTTACGCACGTTTTGGTCCAGAAATCTTTATTGATTGATTTTGTGCGTGTCTATTTAGAAATATTTCGGGGGATGCTATTTTCTAAATGGTATATTTACAGACTTTGTTTGCTCTTTTGAATTCTTTTAAGTTTTGGAAATTGTTTGATACTTTTACGGATTATATTAAGAGTCCTTTATTTGGTGAGGGCTTGCTGTAAATGATATGCGTTTTGAAATTATACAAATAAGTAAATACTACATTGACATGGGTTGCCTATTTTGTGGACTTTGTTTTTACATTGTGCTGAAAAGCTGTTTTGTATGAACGTGCCAGTCTGTGGATTTTTATGTATTGTATAATCTATCTTAATATATATATATATTTCTTGTGTGCGTGTGTATGTCACTGAACTCCTCCTAGACGGCTAGACCGATTTTGATGAAACTTTCTGTGTGTCTTCAGGTGGATTCGAGGATGGTTTAGATTCACAATTGAACTACCTCCTAAATGGCTGGACCGATTTTGATGATATTTTTGTGTGTTCCAGTGAATTTGAGATTGGTGTGTGTCTTCAGGTGGATTCGAGAATGGTTTAGATTCACAATTAAACTACCCCCTAAACGGTTGGACCGATTTTGATGATTTTTTGTTTGTTTCAGTGAATTTGAGATTGGTTTAGATTCAATTCCGTCCATATTATATAATTCTCCTGCTCATGTGTATGTTAGTGAACTCCTCCTAACGGCTGGACCGATTTTTCAAATTTAAGACGTGTGTACAGGACAACGTCTGCCGGGTCCACTAGTATATATATAAAAATGAGTTGCTGTTCGTTAGTCTCGCTAAAACTCGAGAACGGCTGGACCGATTTGGTTAATTTTGGTCTTGAATTATTTGTGGGAGTCCAGAGAAGGTTTAAAAGGTGAATAAATAGGAAAATGCTGCTAAATTAAATAAAAACAACAAATTTGTTTTTCCTTTCATGTGTCCATACATAATTTCTATGAGAGAATTTATTGACGCACGGTTTGACAGTTCTGCTGTGAAACAATTTCATTACGACAGCAGGGTGCATATTTTACGAAGTAATTTTTGATGTTATGATATAGGTATTATTGACAAATTCATATAAAAACATTATTTTTTTATATATACAGAACAACGTCTGTCGGGGCAGCTAGTAACTAATATAATAACATTAACCAATTTGGTGAATGCTTCCTTCAGATTGCGACATTTTGACCGTTTTTTCAACTAGTTCGTCCCTGCAGTTTCTAATGAAATACTGCCACCACACCTATTTCTTTAGTAGCATTAAAACTGTATGTGCAGAGTTCGTCCGAGGATCGAACTGGGGGCAACAAAATATAAAGTAAAACAGTCTCAGCCAATACAATATATTATTACTAACAATTACAAGTGTAAGTAGCGAAATACTTTGTAACAATTAGCAAGTCGTACGTAAATAATCGGCGCTCGTACGTGACTTCAACGCGGTTTTGCCGCTATTTACGATAGCAGCACGTTTCTACACATTGTTGCGCGATGACAGACCAATCTATGGTCTGCGTGGCTGTATGCCGTTGTGCCTTTGCCTTCTTAGAACTGATTTCATTCTATGAACTACTGGCTGTATAGTGTACTTGCCTTTGCCTTTTTCGTCCTGATGGATGAAAAGAAGACAAAAAAGTCTTTGCACAATGATCGAAGCGAAACAATTTAAATCTTTAAGGGTTCAGAAAAACACAGCTTTCCAAAGACTTTCCAGTGTTGATACACTTCATTACGACAGCTGTACATTATGTATCATGTTATATATGACACTGATAAGTATGTATACTTATTATTATTTCGTTCATATGTTATAGCTGGCAACACAAACGCATTGAAAACGAGTCTTAAGGCATGGAATAGACATTATTAATCATTGGGGCTATGCTCGGAGTTGCGAGATCGAATATGAAATGAGGAGAACCGTAGGAGTACCAAAGTCAATGATTGCGAAATGAAGTAACAGTGGGCACGGCACATAGTTCGATGGATAGATAGCCGGTGGGGTAGTAAAGTTCTCGAATGGCAACCACGTACCGGAAGACGCAATATTTGTAGCCCAAACAAGATGGACCGACGATCTGGTCAATAATCGCCGGAATACGTTGTATAAGGGCAGCGCAGGACCGATCGCCGTGGAGATCTTTGGGGGAGGCGTTTGTCCAGCAGTGGACGACTTCCGGCTGATGATGATGATGAATCAATAAATTATAACAAACCATCGCTCTTAATACGATCTGTGAATGGCGTATTGCACTCCTCAGCCTTAGTATTATGTATCTATTCAGATTTCGAAGGTTAAATAATGATTCCACTAACGATGTACTTAATTGGTCCCGGCGATACTAACTTTTAAGTGATTAAGAACATATCATAAGACATGTCGGTCGACATCGAATATAAAAATGACAATTAAACGAAAAAATGAAAACCTTTCCGTAGACACACAGTTAAAGTAAATTGTTGTTTTTAGATGGAGTATCTACTACGCCTAGGGTTTCTAGACCCTTATATTCTGTAGGGCCCATTTAGACTTCAGAGAGAGCTCTCTCTAGTGCCATTCGTCTAAACGCAACGGAATTCTAATCTAGATAGCTTTAAGTTTGCAAATATATTTTTGACGAGCTCGCGCCCGTGACATTCCCCGCGTGAGCTCCTACGCTAAATAAACTTCAATTTTTATGTACCACAGTATGCGGCCTTTATAATAATAATAATAATATTGACACACTTTTTACACAAATTATGTTGCCCCAAGTTAAGCATATATTGCCTGTGTTATGGGCTATGACTTTTATTGTATGCGTTTTAATTGACAATTTAATTCGTACAATGACGCATCAAATATATAAGGCAAGTGTGTGTAAGCAAGTCGGTCGCGGGAGACCTCGTAGAACATTCGTCGACCAAATTGGGGACGTTTTGTGAAAAGGAGAGGTCCGAAGCACCCGCAACCGGCGAGCATGTATGAAAAGAGTAATGAATGTAGAGAAAGCGCGTGAGGTTTGTAAGGAAGAAGCAAATGGCATTCTATTGTCTCTGCCTACCCCGACGGGAACAAGGCGTGAGTGTGTATGTATATATGTATTGATTCGTACAAAATCGCTTCGCAAAATGGTCTTGCATCCCGCCTGATTCATGGCCCTACAATACTATACGCCGAGTATGTCATTTTGAATGTAAAGTTTAAAGTATTGACGTTTATACAAATGATTTGAGTTTTCTTTAGTGTTAATTCCGCCAATATTTGTCTTTAAACAATTTGTAACCAAAGTCTCGTGAGACTTTGGTGAGACAACTCGTCCTGAGGATGCCTCGTGTAGAGGCGAAGCACATGTCGAATTGATTAAAGACAAATATTGGCGGAATTAACACTAAAGAAAACTCAAATCATTTGTATAATTATGGATTTCCGCAAAGTAACGCCTACTTCAATTTTTTTTTTATTTTGACGTTTTTCGATTTGCTTTCAGTGTGTTTATATTAATTAATGAATCTATAGGTTTTTGAACTAATTATTTGCTTTTTTGTATAACCAAGTTTTTCGAAGCTTTTAAGTACTTTGGTTATATCAGTATTATTAATAGTAATAATAATATTGACACACTTTTTACACATATTATCTTGCCCCAAGTTAAGCATATATAGCCTGTGTTATGGGTTACAAGACAACGGTATATTTAATATAATATACATACAAAAATAGATTTAAACATCCATGACTCGGAAACAAACATCCATATTCATCAAATAAATGCTTGCACCTACGGGGATTCGAACCCGGGACCTCTAGCTAAGTAGGTAGGATCGCTAACCACTCGGCTATACAGGTCGTCTATAATTATTAATTTATTTATTTATTCATAAAGGCTTACCAACTAAATACAATTTATTTACCTATGCACTAAGAATTTAACAAATATAATAAAATAGTTTAAATGTACTTAAATAGGCACAACATTACTATAAGAAATACATGTGATATTTTAAAATCTAATATAAAAAATTCTCATGTTGCGGTGTTTGTAGTTAAACTCCTTCAAAACGGCTTAACCGATTCTCATGAAATTTTGAGTGCATATTGGGTAGGTCTGAGAATCGGACAACATCTATTTTTCATCACCCTAAATGTTAAGGGTGGTCCACGCCAATTTTTCTTATTTTTTTTTAATTTGTTTGATTATGAGTCAGCATTAAAAATTGTAATATTTTAATATCGGCAATACAACGTTTGCTGGGTCAGCTAGTCTATATAAATTTTGGAGAGCAATATAAATTTGTTTTTTAAAATTAAGAAAATTTGAAAAGATGATATCAATGTCTTCATCTATATTAAAAATACAATTATATAATTGTAACATTAGCTGTAGAGGAGAGTTTAAGCCATAATTACTGTGATGCAATTTTGTTATAAATATATATAGTATATATATATATTATTTAATATATTGATGGAGCAGAAAATATTGATTTAAAATAGCAGCAATGAGTTTCTTGCCACTTCTTCTCATTTTCAAGCTCAACTTTTCTAAAGTATAGATAATTGTTAAGGTACCTAAGTCAATAAATTAATTTGATTTGAATATTAACCTTAGATCACTTATACATCTAGATTCTAGACAGACTGTGACGGCTGTGCAAACGTCAAAAAAAATTGAGATTGACAGTTGACCTCTATTTTGTGCGATGCACGCACACTAACACAAAGTGACAAACGAATCGCGAGTGTAAGACGTAGCATATCACGCACACTAAAGTAATAAACCTGGCCTGCTTTCATCGGTTTCAAGAGGCATTATCTAGACGTAAGTATAAATTATCTAGGTTTACGGTGCCAAAAATAAGAGTTTACTTACATTAAGCCAGTTTTTATTTTTTCCATAACAAACTATTGGCGGGCCAGATGTTCGAGGGTATATCGCCATAACTCTAACATGCCTAAATACGTTAATCCCTTAATACCCCCAGCGGAACCGGTGTTAACTGCGCTCGATTTGACAAATTGCCGCTTCCTCTAAATCACTCTTTGTTTTTACACCTTGACAGATGTCAATGTCAAACTTACTTCGATATATATGTGGGTGAAAGGAGGTTTTAATTATTTATACTCTATAGTCTATACAAATTTAGTTTGTACAAAAATTCATGGACGATGCGGGACTTAACACTACGCCTTTTGGGTTCCGTCCGAGCGCTCTTACGATATATGATGATAGTAAATCTTGGTATGTCTTGTTCGACTCTCAGGTTGTGGCTCCATCTACAGGATCTACTTTACAATTGATATTTACATTATACTCTTGTTTTTCTCTCTGTTTTGTTTTTGACTTTGACTTAGGCGATAGGATATTTGGACATAATTACATGAGTTGTCCTTTCATTTTCTTTATGAAAATAAGGGGCGAGACGAGCAAGACATTCTGCTGATGGAAGTTGATACATCCTGCATAATACAATGCAGTGCCGCTCAGGATTCTTGAAAATCCCCAAAAATTCTGAGCGGCACCACACTTACGCTCGTCACCTTGAGACATAAGATGTTAAGTCTCATTGGCCCAGTAATTTCACTAGCTACGGCGCCCTTCAGACCGAAACACAATAATGCTTAGACATTACTGCTTCACGGCAGAAAGAGCCGCCATTGTGGTACCCATCATCTAGCCGGCATAACTTTGAGCATACTCTCAACTTAAAGGTCGGCAAAGCATCGTTTGACCCTGATATTGCGGATGTCCATGGGTGGTTTCCTCATTTTCCATCACGTAAGCCTCTTGCCCTCTTGCTTCTTCATCAAGTCTTCAGTATACAATTTTATTCCTTCCTAAAGTCAGTATTATTTTCACCAGCCTTTCTTTGTACAAGAATAACAGCTAGATCGGTGCTATAGATACGTCATTTTCTACCGTGAAACAGTAATGTGAATGCTTTATTGTGTTTGAAGGGCGCCGTAGCTAATGAAATTACTGGGCAAATGAGACTTAACATCTTATGCCTCAAGGTGACGAACGCATTTGTGGTGTCGCTCAGAATTTTTAGATTTTTCAAAAATCCTGAGCGGCACTGTATTCTAATGGGCAGATCTTATGATTAACCAACAGCTGAACGCGCTACTCGTCTCGACCCTGACTGTCATAAAAAAACAAAAAACCTTGTTGTATCGCTTACTATCCAGTGACGGGGAATCGAACACGTTATTGGTCACTCGATGGGCAAAAACTAGACTAGTGAGTAGTTAAGTCTCGTGCCAGATTTTGGCGAGACAACACGTCCTGAGGATGCCTCGTGCAGAGGCGAAACACGTGTCGAATTGTTTGAAGACAAATATTGACGGAATTAACACTAAAGAAATCTCAAATCATACGTATAATTATGGATTTCCGCAAACTAACGCCTACTTCAATAAAAAGGATCCTAAAATGAAAACTCAGCCCTACAAAATCCTTAAAAGCAAAAAATCTCACAAAAGTTTCAACAAAATTATGAAACCAAAGATTATCCTATTACGTATTTTGTGTAACATTAAAAGAAAAACATCTGTAAAAGATTTAGTTTAAGACACAGATAATAATTTACAAACCGCACAGGTAGTTCGTTCTTACTTATGTCTTACAACATGATATTGCGAAAGAAAAAATTAAACCTGTGTTTAGTACTATGACGTATAGCTACCTGTTTTGCTTTACAAATATCTGTATCAGTTATCACTTTACACTACTATGGGGAGGCATAAAAAGGCATAAAAGGCATTTATTTTCTCAAAATTGATTCCTTAAGAATTCTTTTTGATGTCATTTCTAATAACTACTAGATACTACTACCGCTTCGGAAACGAATGGCGCTCTGAGAGCGAAGAAGCGGCGCAAGAAACTCTCCCCGCATTTTATTTTGCGCTCTTTTCAATAAAAATATACAATATTGTACAGTCATTTCTATCGCTATAAAATAATCACAATCTAGTCCCAGGCTGTCCGATTATTTTGATATTCGGCAGTGGAGTAATAGAATTTACGACAGAGCCATTTACAGTTATGGTAACAAAAAACCCTCTCATAATTTCTTCCTAAACGCGCCACATGGATTATATCTTTATTTTATTTTGTACAGATGTAATACTTCTATCACATACATACATACATACATAAAATCACGCCTGTTTTCCGTATGGGTAGGCAGAGACCACTTCTTTCCACTTGCTATGATCCTTACATACTTGTTTCGCTTCGTCCACTTTCATTATTCCTTTCATACATACTCTTCGGTTTAGGGTACTCTTGACCTGGCCTTTTTTCAAGACGTCCCTGATTTGATCTTGAAACGTCCGCCTAGGTCTACCCCTTCTAACACTCATTCACACTGGCCTTTCACTACACTTTCTTCGTCAATCGTTCTTCATTCATTCTCTCGACATGTCCAAACCATCTCAGCTCAAACTATCTTATATTTATATATACTTCTATCACTAACTTAAAAAATAATTTATTAGAAAGTATTCAATATATACCTCAACTTTATTGCCTACGAATATTTAAATAGTTGAAAGACGATTTGCATTAAACATAGTCAAAAAAATATTCCCACACCAAACCTAAATTAGAGGACAATTACTCGCGTTTATGAATGGCTTCACAATTACTCTACAGGTGCCTAAATATTGTAAAAAAAAAACAAACCATAGTAAAACCTGTCATAGACACGCGCATTCTATAGAAACAATGGCCGGTGACAGTCCTTCGAGACAAAAACTTACACCTTTTATTGACTTGTCATTTGTTGGCGCGAAATGTTCCCACGAACAAATTGCTTTTTACAATCTCATTTCAACTGCAAAATTGAAGTTGTATTACTATCCTTACTGTGTTTTTAGAATTTAAGTGTGTTGTTTTTCAAATTTTTATTTTCTTGTTCTATATATGTTTGTTTCCGAGTCATGGATGTTTAAATGTAGTTATGTATGTTTATATGAATTTATGTATGTTTAAGTAAGTATATTGTATTAAATATATCATTGTCTTGTAACCCATAACACAGGCTATATATGCTTAACTTGGGGCAAGATAATTTTTGTAAAAAGTGTGTCAATATTATTATTATTATTAATATAGATACCAACTTTTATCTTATATCTTTAAACTAGCTATTCTATATAATACTAGCTGACCCAGCAAACGTTATATTGCCGATATTAAAATCGCGATACAAAAGTAACTGTTGATCGTAGATGGGTGAAAATTTGAAGTTGTCAACGGTCAAGCCGTTTCGGAGGAGTTCAATGTTTAACACCATGACACGAGAATTTTATATATTAGATATAATCTGAATATCGGAAACGACTCCAACGATTTTCATAAAATTTTGTATACAGAGGATAACGGGGGCGATAACTCGATACTTTGGACAGAGTCCATTGGTTAATACAGGCTGTAATTTTTTTTGGAAAATCCATCAAAAGTTCAAGAAATTAAAAAAAACTAAATATTCAGTTATTGGTTTCTTATCAATTGAGAGCATGACTCCTTTCACGACTTTCCTCTAAGTCTCGTAGTTTCCGACTTGGCCATCACCGCCTTTCTCAAAAACCACCCTGTATATAAGACTATAATAGCTCAGATGAGATATTGGGTGATCCGGCAAACAGAAGACACCGGTTCAAATCCAAATGTCCTATTAGTTTTTTTATTAAAGTGTCCAACACTATACTTCCAAATAGTTGGTATGTTATTTAAGACAATGTGGCCGTTGTCGTCGACAAGTGGTGCGATGATTGAATCGGCGACAGGAATCACCTCAAACACCGTATCTAATAATAGTACAGGATCCCACTGCTGTATTCTGCAGCTGTCTGTTTTTTTGAAAAAACTAATTTTAAATTAACGTTGAGTGCGTATGCATTATATTGGCAATAATTTGCCTGTAAACATTTGCAGCAATTAATTACCTGTAATTAATTTGCTGGTATAAATTGAAACTATTTAAAATAAACGTCATTTTAAAGGAAATGATGTAATGCATTGAAAAAAAATGGTTGACAGTGCTGCCAAGTGTAATCAGGCATATTATTGTTAACTATTTAATAATACAAGGTTGATTACGATAAACAAGTTTCCAGTTAAGGTTCCAAGCAGAGGTTGCCATGATTACAAAAAACTTTCCTCGCTTCCAGGTAAGTGTGAGCGCAAGAGAAAAGATGGTCTTTTCGTTTAGTGAGAATCGAGCAGTGGGCTCTTAGACTATGAGGAGGTAACGCCTCCGCCGCTCTAACCCCAACAGGTTTTAACGCAAACCATCCAGAGACTTGTCATCTATAACATTGTTACAGGCGGGTATCGAACATGCTACTGGAAAAAAGGAAAAAAGATCATAAAATGAAAACTCGGCCCAACAAAACCCAAGCAAAAAATTGCACAAAAGTTTAAACAATGAAACCCAAGATTATCCTATTACATATTTTGTGTAACATTAAAAGAAAAACATCTGTAAAAGATTTATCTTAAGACACAGATAATAATTTACAAACCGCACAGGTAGATAAATCTTACATCATGTTGTTGCGAATGGGCAATAAATAATCTGCTTAAGGCCGCTATCCCAAGAAATTGCCAAAATAGCGCATAATTGAAACCATTTCTTAATAGTTTATATAAAGCTTTTAAAAAAATATATATCTATAGAGTATGCGAAAAAAAAAAATATTTTTTTTTACATTTCTTCTTATCTCTAATCTTATCTTATCTTCTTTTAAATCTTATTTCTTATTTTTAAATCTTATCTTTAATAAACATGACGAAAAAAATCACCAACGTACCCCTAGCTGTTGCAGTTGCAGCCATTTTAATCATTCAATTTAGATAAAAGTGTATAAAAAGTTATATTAACTGTGAATCACTACTATTTAATGAAATGAAATGAAAATGAATTTATTTTGGAAGAAAAACTGACACATTCACACAAAAATGCTAATGAGAACAAAATTTATGCTTAATCTAAATATTTAACTTACTTAATACAAAAAAAGCAAAACTTAATGTGGCAGTGGTCTTCCAAAACTGGAGTCTACTCAGATTTTCAGTGACTCCATTGTGTGACGTTTGGAGCTGAACTGACATATTTTGAAAGCAAAATATAATTAATTGTGGCACTAAAATAAATATTATACAAAAATAGATTTACAAAAAATTTTATTAAAAAAAAACAATGACAATAATTTGTATAATATATAATAATTTGACAAATATTTGTAATAATAAACGTATGTGTGTAAATATATAAGAAAAAAATAAAATAAAAAAGCAATTGTGTGGTTTTATGAAACCACGATGCAAGTGAAACTTTTTTTCACAAAATAACAGTAATATCAGCACATAAAAAAAACTTTATCATTTTTATCAAACGCAATTTCGCATCCAATATGCGAACTATAGGCGCCGCCCGATCGTCAAGCGACATGCAACACACAGACGAAAAAGTTTGAGACGATGTAATAAAAGTTTCACTTTAATAATAAATAGCTGTTTTATATAATACTATGAAATTTAAACAGTGCAATGTATTTTTTGATTTTTTTTCTAAAATTCGAGACTAAATATAAACCCCGTCGCGACGGTGGTAAATTATTCCAGCACTTGGTGGCATTGTACTTGAAACTTCCCCTGAAAGCCGCAGTGTGATGCTTGGGAGGACAGAGCTTTTAACATGACATAGTTTTGTTATTTTTGTAAAGAAAATTGTATTATGTTTGTTATACAGGGTGGCGCAATAGAACGTGCATATTGCATCATCTTTTTTCGCGGGGTAGAAAGTGCGCGGGCGGGGGGAGTCTGCATCGTTGGGTAGGCGGGCTCATGGAGTTTTAGTCACTATGAGTCACTTCGACGGGAAGCGTCGCGCATTTTGCGTGCGCGCATTTTACGAGAACTCTCGTTCATACAAATAAACTTCAGTTATTTCTTAATAATACCTCAGTTTTATTTAAGATATACCTTTTGTATTTATTTTTTAATCAATATTTTAAATATGCACGTTCTATTGCGCCACCCTGTATAAAACGCTTCTAAGTCTGAATTAAAACTATGGCGATCTTGTGAGAAAGGCGTAACCTAGCTCCGCTCGATTCCTCAAGGCCATTGGCTCGATCCCCAGACATAAGAGGGGCAAATCCGACATATTTTTCATACAAACTCTCGTACATGAATATAGCGTTTAAAGCATCTTATAAAAATTACTCATAGGTATCTTGCCCATTGTATCTAGGTTTCTATCGAAGCAGAAAATAAAAATTTCAAGCATACATTTGTGTATAAATGGCCTGTGTCAATTTCGATCAAAAAAAAATTCAGTAAATAAAAAAAACTTGAACTACTTCAACGCCTACGCGTTACTTACGTAAACAATTCGACACGTGTTTCGCCTACACGAGGCATCCTCAGGAGATATTGACTCTCGTTAATAGTTTGGTGGAATTAACACAAAAGAAAACTCAAAATATTTGGATAAAAATTCAGTAACTAAACAAAAATTAAATAGATTTAAAAATGGATATTCAGTTATATTTTCATCTGAACCAACGAACGCCGCAAAATATCGATTTGGATATCTTCCCTTCCATCTGGATGTGTGGCGTTCGTCCACAGTGCGGTTTTCAAGTAACTTACTTCCAAATACAACCAAGCTGTGGATGAGTTTTCTTGTGCGTTGTTTCCAGGGCGATACGGCATGGTTACCTTTAAAAAAGCGCGTATACCATTTCTGTATCTTCTGGTATTTCTCAGGAGAGTGGGCAGCGGTGATTACTTAACAATATCACTTGACCCGTACTGTTATAACGTGAGCCTTGGAGAAGCTTTTTTAAAAAAAAACTTTTATTTTTTTTAAGGAGCATTTATTCAATTAAATTTAGAACGAGTGTTGAGGATGTGAGGATGAGAGTCGAATAAAGGAAATAGGAGGCTGAGTAAGATGGAAGAGGACTGCACTGTAAGCGATGTTACCAGTGGGAGGCTCCTTTACACCGGATGCCGGCTAGATTATAGGTACCACAACGGCACCTTTTTCTGTCGTGAATCAGTAATGTGTAAGCATTACTGTTTCAGTCTGAAAGGCATAATTACTGGGCAAATGAGACTTAACATCTCATGTCTCAGGAGACGGGCGCAGTTGAAGTGCCGCTCAGAATTTTTTGGTTTTTCAATAATCCTGAGCGGCACTGCATTGTAATGGACTGGGAGTATCAATTACCATCAGCTGAACGTCCTGCTCGTCTCGTGCCTTATCTAATATATAAAATTCTCGTGTCATGGTGTTAAACATTGAACTCCTCCGAAACAGCTTGACCGATTCTCATGAAATTTTGAGTGCATATTGGGTAGGTCTGAGAATCGGACAACATCTATTTTTCATCCCCCTACATGTTAAGGGTGGTCCACACGATTGTTTTTTTTTTTTTTTTTTAAATTTGTTTGATTATGAGTCAGCATTAAAAATACAAACAACTTCAAATTTTCGCCCATCTACGATCAACAGTTACTTTTGTATCGCGATTTTAATATCGGCAATACAACGTTTGCTGGGTCAGCTAGTATAAAAATAAAAACCTACAGGTATAACAGTACGATCGTTTGTCCTTTTCCATAAAAACCTTAATAATGGTTTTCAATACAACTTTATGTTCAATAAGACAATACAATAACAGTTACAATAAGAGATAGTGATTTTCATTATTATAACACTAGAAATAAGGGATTGCTTGTAACTTATTCTAGTAGGCTTCATAAGATACATAATAGCTTTAAGGGTAAATGTATACACTTCTATAATAAAGTCCCAGCCACTGTTCAGGCATTATCTATAAATAAATTTAAATGTTTTATAAAAAAAATGGCTCTGTCGTAAATCCTATTACTCCACTGCTGAATATCTAAATGATCGGACAGCCTGGGACTAGATTGTGATTATTTTATAGCGATAGAAATGACTGTACAATATTGTATATTTTTATTGAAAAGAGCGCAAAAAAATAATGTTGGGAGAGTTTCTTGCGCCGCTTCTTCTCTCTCAGAGCGCCATTTGTTTCCGAAGCGGCAGTAGTATCTAGTAGTTATTAGAAATCACATCAAAAAGAATTCTAAAGGAATCAATTTTGAGAAAATAAATGCCTATTTATGCCTTTTTTTTATTATTAAATAGCCTGAAGGCTCCATTCCAACTCCGCGGTATCATTATGAAAATCATTTATCTTGTAGTAACCTTTCTCACACCAACATTTAAAAAAAACTTTTAAATTTGTAACACATTTGTTTTGTACATTTTCTGGGATTTACATCGCCCAATAAAAGATTTACTAACTCGACTTAACCGAGTAGTAGGCATAACAAGTTTATATTTATTCTTCGTGTTTACATTATGAATGTTGCAGTTTCTAGCAAATTCTTTAATGTGAGACACTTTGTACCCAGTTGTCAGTTGTCGTTAGTACAAATGCCTTCCGAGCAAATTATCATAAAAGCATAGTGGTATGAAAATTTAATTTGAAAGCTATACGATTAATTCTAATCAGGGTTCCGTTTCTTTCATTTAATTTACGGAACTCTAAAGATGTTACATGTATTATAAGATTACAAGACCACCCTATAGATTCCCAGATCCGTTAGAGCACGTGTGCCAATGTTTTTGTTGTTTACGTGTTAAGCTGTATACGCACTGAATGAATTATTACTCACACAAAATGGAGTGTGTAATACTGTTAGAAAAATACAAATTATAATGGAAATTAATAACGCTATTTATATAAATAATAATAAAATAAAACTTAAATAATCTAACAAAATTAATTAATTACAAATAGAAAATATCATTAAGAACGCTGTCGGCAGGTGTCCATGAAGCTGGCAACGTTACCTCTTTGTATAGCCAAACTTATCCTTTGACAGAGGTACGTACCAGATCTTGGGTCACCTGTTAAATCGGTTAGACGCCTGGATAGCTCTTTAACAAGTTTTTGGGCCGATGAACCCCAAGGACCCATCGTCTCCACCCCAAAGGGAACAAATATGTATCCATCACCGAGTGAATGGAAATTAATTTTACATAATAACAATTTATACTAAATACTGCCTCACACTACGCATTGCATCTACCAGACGGAAAATAATAAAAAAAAAAGCGGGCGTCTCTAGTCGCATACTATCTACTATAAAACACTACCACCGATTCGGAAACAACTGGCATACTGGCACTTTGATAGGGAAGAACGGCGCAAGAAACTCTCTCAGCATTCTTACAATTATTTTAATAAGAACAAGACGAGCACGACGATGGTAATTGATACGCCGTGACCATAATAATCCAGTGCCGCGCAGGATTCTTGAAAAACCTGCAAATTTTGTCCGGCATTAAAATTGCGCTCGTCACTTTGAGACATAAGATGTTAAGTCTCATTTGCCCAGTAATTTCACTAGTCTACCGCACCCTTCAGAACATATTATGAATGATTTAAAAAGTTTGTGTTTACTTATGTATGCACGACGAAGCAAAAATAATTAAAATGGTTTATTCCTTGTGCTATTCTACGTTTTAAGAAAGAATAATTTTGTAAAAATCTTGCAAGGATGGCTTTGACAATTAATTGATAATGAATACGGCTGTATGGGCTTGAACCCTTTGCCTGTAATAATAATGGACGAAGAAACAAAAAATAATAATAACGAATGACGCAAACGTCAGAAAATTTTAGGAACCAACTTCAACCTGTTCAAACTTTTGTGATACAGTGATGCGCATCTTAAAATTTCACTCTCATCATTTTTTCATAACGCGCCTAAAGGAGTATAACTTCAAAAAGCACATCTTCAGAAGTGATTGTTCAAGTTATAATTTTTTTTCAACTGATTAATTGCTATTTTTACATAAAAAAAATTAGGTTTAGTGGCTAATGTGGATTTATAGAGTCCGGATGACGGGATAAACACGATCACTTCTGAAAATAGCATAAAAGGCATTTATTTTCTCAAAATTGATTCCTTTAGAATTGTTTTTGATGACATTTCTAAAAACTACTAGATGTAGTATCTTTACAAGCAATTCTTTGAACTCAATCTATATTTTAATGTCTTCATTAAATATGTGGAAAGTCATGGTAGTTGTTTTGTGAAAATTAGGTTTTTTTGCTGCATAAATATATTACCTATGTAATTTTACCTATAATTTAAAATTTATTTCTAAATAGTGCTTGAACACAGAAATTAAACTTTTTCATCTGTGTGTTGCATGTCGCGTGACGGTCGGGCGGCGCGTATAGTTCGCAGCAGCTGACCATGTAGTGTATGGACTATTACTCATTTGTGCGAGTGTTCCACGCTATTTTGTTTATTTTTTATTAATTAATAAAAATATATTATATATATATATTATATATATTTTTATTTTATAAATAATAAAGCATAATTTTAAGAAATTTGTTTATTTTTATTTAGATTATTCAGATGTTATTAATATATCATTTTGTGAAAAAGAGTTCCACTTGCATCTTGGTTTCATAAAACCACACAATTGGTTTTTTTGATGTTTGTTCTAAAATTAATAGATAATTTGAATTTAGAAGTAAAGTAATAAAGTTATATTATTTTAGTGACAACTTGTAAGTATTTAAACACAGTCTTAAGGTATGCCATTGTATTTATCAAACTTTATTTAATAATTTGAGAATTCTAATCGATTTCTAAAGACGAATTCATAACGGGCGTCACGTGATTCCTTCAATGGTTTCAAATTTCGAACGTCGCCGATATCTATGGTCTAAGATGGCGGACTGAGATAATATGGAAATATTACATTGATTTCTGCGATACACGTGGTGTATATGTGACTGTGCATAATTATTAATAACCATTATTATTCAAATCATCATCATTATGCTTAATATAATTCGTATGAATTGTTTCGCGTTTTGTTTATGACAGAAAGTGTTAATGTAATATATAAAATTCTCATGTCGCGGTGTCTGCAGTTAAATTCCTTCGAAACGCCTTGAGAATCGGTCTCATGAAATTTTGAGTGCATATTGGGTAGGTCTGAAAATCGGATTACATCTATTTTTCATCACCCTAAATGTTAAGAGTGGTCCATCCGATTTTTTTTTTAATTTTTTTTTAATTTTTTTTAAATTTGTTTGATTATGAGTCAGCATTAAAAAAATACATACAACTTCAAATTTTCACCTATCTACGATCAACAATTAGTTTTGTATCGCGATTTCAATATCGGCAATACAACGTTTGCTGGGTCAACAAGTAAATATATAAATAAAACAGTTTTAAAGCATTAAAACGCGTGTAATTGTTACTGTGTTCTAACGTTAGATTTTTGCGTAAAAGCTACATTTTTATTTTTGTTAATCCGACATTTCAAGACCTTTGCAGATCTCGTTTTAAAGGGGACTGCAGATGAAAAAACAAATATTTTGTTCATCATGTTACAATTATACGCGTTTTAATCTTTTAAAAGTGTTTTATTTAGATGGGTAATACTCGCGTTAATGAAAGAAAATACTATTAACATTTATTTTTAATTTAAGTTCCTGTAACCTCTAGTTAGAGGCTCATCTCACAGTTCATTTAGATCGCTATTGCTATACAACAAGATATGCTTTTACAACAAGATCCCAGAAAATGTTCAAAACAAAAGTATTACGTTATTCAAAAGAATTGTTAAAAAACGTTGGTGTGGTAAAGATTACTATAACATAAATGACTTTCTTAATGATACCACAGATTGGGAATGGAGTGACCGCCCTCAGGCTATTAAATAATAAGTTTAATTGTACAATATTACTTTGTAAACATATTTATTCGATGAAATAAAAAGGTCCCTGAGTTTGTTGCGCCCATTCTTCTCAGGTCTGAGGCATTCATTTTGGAATGGGTGGTAGTTTTTTGACTTTCAATAAGTGATGTCACATCCTATTTTGAATAAAAATATTTGAATTTGAATTGAATTTGAATTGGTCCTGAGCATCTTTCTTGATTTTACTCCAGGTCTTACTTCTGATGTCTTTCGCATCGTCAATGACAGTCCGCCGCCAGGTTTGCTTTGGACGGCCGCATTTTCTTTTTCCTTGAGGGTTCCATTCTAGAGCTTGCCTCGGTAGACCGTTGCCAAAAATTATTGTTTGAAGTTTTGTCGGGAAAAGTGAATACCGAGGATATGGCAAAGGCATCGGTTAATGTTTAAGTTGATGAGAGATGGACTTGGTGCCCTTGCACGTCTTACACCCATACAGCAATACGGTCTTCACGTTGGAGCGGAATATAGCATGACTCTCCGTGGCAATTTCCGTGATTGCCTAATTGACGATAAATTAATTTCATTTTTATACTTTCTTTTGTAGCTGCTGAACCACAGAGTAAGGATATAAAGAGATAATGTAAGATAGACAATATGATGGATAGGACAAACACTGCACAGTTAGTTCATAAATATTGGAAGTTTTACTGTTAGAGTAATTTTTTTCTTGAAAGGTCAAATTTCAAGGTATGTTAATATTGTAATTCACCAAATCACAAACAGAATATAAGCAATAAATGATCAGTCTCCCGATAACAGCCCTTTTATCAACAAACATCTTTATCAAAAGAAAACAAAGCATTATTATGATTGTAACAATGGATCTGTCAAACTCAATACGGGCCCTTTGACGTAATCGACAATGTACCTGTACTTTTTTCGGAAACGGACATAGGAAGGAAGGTAACAGTCAGTTTGATTTTGAACCTGTGCGCGAGAGGTGCAAAAGTCTATTGTCTATGAGTTCGAAATTTGAATTTCGCGCGCATATTTGAAAATGAAATATCCGTGTAGGAGAGACTTTAGCAAAGATTCGACAAAACAGATGGATTTTAGTAAGTTTATTTGTTACGATAATTATTCTATACATACTTTATGTTGTGTTTTTTTTCAATTCGGTAGTACAATATAATTATTATGGGCCATTTTTTATAATTAAGCACGGACGTAAGATGTTGTTAAGGCCCATTTGGTTTGTTTAAAACAAATAAATTCACTATACTTTTTTTTTAATGCAGTTTTCTAGCTATAGGTATTTGGATAAAAATTTAACAGAAAGTAGATGAGTAGTGTGTTTAGTATTAACGATTTCTTACCTGAAATACAAGTTAAAATAATTATTATATATATTATAGTAGATAATAAATTATATTCAACCCTCGATAGACAATAGTTGTACTACACCTTCCAATTAATGTGACAACTGGGCCGAAAATACGTCGTATATACGTTCAAATACGAGGGCGGAAAATTGCTGTGAAAATCCATTACTAATGTGGTTTAGCGAGCGAAAACAATGTATTTAATCGATGTATTGTGTTTTCAATTTGTTTTTATTTTTTAGAACTATATTCTAACAGCCTTTATCTTTTAAAGTCACAATAACTTTAAATAGCTCAAGCCCTTTGGATCTCCAACACTATCGTTTTAAATTTACTCGAAACCCAATGCAAAAACCAAAATAAACAGTCAAAATAGGGTCCAATGTAACATTTACGTCAAATCATATCATTGATTACGAATTTGGGCAAAAACAATTAGTTTCTTAAAAATCCGTAAGGGGAGCTTTGTTATAATATTAATCCAGTACTGTCAAGTGTGCGAAAGTCGTAAAAATTAATTTATTGGTTTGAACTTGGTATTGAGTTTCCATGGTAATTGGTATCCCTGCTGGTTTTTTTATAAATATCTGTAAGAAAGCTATTCTGTTTATAATGTTCCTTTTATATTGTATCTTATTATTGTAGGTATAGTCTAGAATAGCTTGTTGGTGTGTCTTTGATAAATAAATGACGACCCATATAGCAGAATGGTTAGTGACCCTAACTACTAAGCTGGAGGTACCGGGTTCGAATCCCGGTATGAATCACTTATATGATGAATATGGATGTTTGTTTCCGAGTCATAAATGTTTATATGTATTTATGTATCTTATCTTTAATATACTTAATATTGTATTAAATATATCTCTGTAAAAGATATATTTGCCTAGTTTGGGGCAAGATAATTTGTGTAAAAGTGTAAATATTATTATTATTATTATTAAATAAATAAATATCTTTTATATCTGTATCAACTTACACCATGCCAAATCTAAAATCCGTGCACGTAATGTGCATTATGTTGATTTTCTATTTCACTTTCAAAGAACATAGCATTAAGGAAAAACTAGACAAGTGCGACTCACACCAACTGCGGGTTCCATACATTTTACTTTATAAATTTTGATTCCTTGAGATTGTCGAGATATATACGTGTTTTGCGGCATAAGCGGTTGTATCTTCTTTTTACGTTAACTTAGAAGTTTGATTTTTTTACACGTTCAAGAGACTATAGATTTAAGTACATATATAGTTTTATTTTGAACTCGATACCTCTGTGCGTTCCCGAGATAAAGGGTCTTGACAGACAAACAGATGAACTGACGGACAACAAAGTGATTGTATTGATTTCGTTTTTTCCTTTTCAGCTACGGAACTTAAAATATTTTTTCCGATTTCCTGTTTAAGTTAATTACTTAAGAAAATACAACAAATCTCATTCTAATTATAGTACCTTTATAATAACGACCAACCTCGTCCAATCGACCAATTTCGTCGTTGTGTGAAGAGGTAACGGATAATCGTTGTTACGACATAAAATATCAAAATTTCAAAGCAAAACTTTCCCGCTAATTGGAGATAAAGAAGTAATCTATTTGTGGCAATTTTTAGTTTTGTTAGATTTACTTTCATTTCATTACAAACTCTACCGAAAAATATCTTATTTTTGTCGGATTCGTAAACGCGTCCTTAATGGTGTAAAAATAATTATATCTTTTTGTACGAGTATTAATAGCGCTAGTTTCGTATTCCGCACTAAAGTTATTATTCTACTTCAAGCACGGCCAATTGCAGCTTTATGAGAAACTACGAAATTAAAATTAAACTTGAATTAATTTAAAAATTTAAAAAAAAATGTCAGGATTACTGTTACATTATTCATGTTGTTGTTTTCCCGCCATGTTGTCTATGGTTATGTTATTTTTTTTACGAGAGGCACAGGTGCGCGCTCAAGAGTCTCGGCGAGATATTAATATGTATGTTCTCCTTGGCACTGATGCATATAAAATATTTTTTCCGATTTTCTGTTTAAGTCAATTACTTAAGAAAATACAATGAATCTCATTGAAATTATAGTTATAATAACGACTAACCTCTTAATAGAGTAAAAATATATCCTTTTGTAATGGTACTACGAGTATTAATAGCACTAGTTTCGTATTCCGCACTAAAGTTATTATTCTACTTGAAGCACGGCCATTTGCAGCTTTATGAGAAACTACGAAATTAAAATTAAACGGCGCCCGATGGATTACTTTATTACCGAGCCAATTGTAATGGCTGACATATTTTGTGGTTATTGTCGCGGGTTTCAGCTAATGCTGGGGCGAATAATGAATATTTCTTTGATCCGATGTTGTCATTTGTAAGAATTACCGTTACATTATTCATGTTGTTTTGTCCGCCATTTTGTTTATCGCGTTGTTATTTTAGTGATTATCGCATCGCAGTTACTAATTTTTTGTATGAAAATAAGGAACGGGATGAGCAGGACGTTCAGCTGATGGCAATTGATACGCCCTGCCCATTACAATGCAGCGCCGCTCAAGATTATAGTAAAACCCAAAAATTCTAGCGGCACTACAACTGCGCTCGTCGCCTTGAGACACTGCAAGTCTCATTTGCCCAGTAATTTCACTAGCTACGGCGCCCTTGAGACCAAAACACAGTAATGCTTACACTTTACTGCTTCACGGCAGAAAAAGGCGCCGTTGTGGCACCCATAATCTAGCCGGCTAGAATTTTGTAGGGCAAGTATATTGGTATACGTAGGTACTTATCCTAAAACATCCCACAAATTGATCAATGAAAAAATTATAGATACATATTTATATCTATAAAGATAGATATCGCACCCGGTAACGTCTCATTTGTCAGCATTACTGTTACATTATTCATGTTGTTGTTTTCCCGCCATGTTGTCTATGGTAATGTTATTTTTTTACTAGAGGCATAGGTGCGCGCTCAAGAGTCTTGGCGAGATATTAATATGTATGTTCTCGCTGGCACTGATGCATATTTCAGAACTACAGGATTTTATAATCAAAAATAGTTTTATATTATTTAAATACAATAACAACCTATTATGTTGATCTAGAATAAGCCTTACTTGAGTTTTTTTTTCGTTCCTGATTTATATTGGTTTTAATTAGATTCATCATAGCATCTATATTATATTCATATTTAGATAAGTTTCTTAAATTTTGTTCATATCGACGCGACCTATAATATAGCCGAATGGTTAGTGACCCTGACTACTAAGCTAGAGGTCCCGGGTTCTCGAATCCCGGTAGGTGCATTCATTTATGTGATGAATATTTATGTTAGTTTCCGAGTCATGGATGTTTATATGTATTTATGTATGTTTAAGTAATTATATTGTATTAAATATATCGTTGTCTTGTACCCATAGTATGCCTAGTTTGGGGCAAGATAATTTGTGTAAAAGTGTGTCAATATTATTATTATATGCTGTTATATTTTGTAAATGTTTTCCTGTATTTGTAGTGTTCATTCCAACTCAAGTAACTTGGCGTTGGGTAGAGACGTCGTTTCATTGTGTGTCTTCTACCGCATTTATCACGGGGAGTGTTCTGAAGAGCTGATTAACCTGATTCCTGCCGCGGAATTCCACTTTCGCACGACACGCCACAAGTTAGGATATCATCCACACCATCTGGATGTGTAGCGGTCCTCCACAGAGCGTTTTTCAAGGAGCTCTCTCGTACTACAAAGCTGTGGAATGAGCTTCCTTGTGCGGTGTTTCCGGGACGATACGACATGGGTACCTTCAAAAAAAGCGCGTACACCTTCCTTAAAGGCCGGCAATGCTCCTGTGATTACTCTGGTGTTGCAAGAGATTGTGGGCGGCGGTGATCACTTAACAACAGGTGACTCCGTACGCTCGTTTGTCCTATCCTATTCCATAAAAAAAAGTAATACTTTTATGTCAGTAAATCAGCCAGGGAACATAATCCCCACAAATGCGGATTCAAACCCCACATCCCACATCTTTGATACAAATTAGATTTGTATCCTTTTATGTTATAACATCACAGAAATTGTATTAAATCAGTGATTTAAATATTTCTCTTACCTTTGCCAGCTTGCCGCAAATCCGGCAACTTGCGGCTTCTCTCACTCAACGCAGCTATCATGAAAGAGAAAAGCAAGAACGCAGCAAGATCCAGGCGGGAGAAGGAGAACGCGGAGTTTCTGGAGCTGGCAAAACTTCTTCCACTACCGTCGGCCATCACCTCTCAACTCGACAAAGCGTCCGTCATCCGCCTCACCACGAGCTATCTGAAGATGCGCCAAGTTTTCCCTGACGGTAAGCATTTTGAACAGACAAGTCATAAGTCAATCTTTCAAACCCAATATATAACTAACTGAAATGAGCATCTTTGTGCGATGCTTCTGATACTGAATGGGTACCTTAAAAAAAACTTTTTTCTAATTGAAGTCTATTCATCTTAATAGTTTTAATTTCCACTACTATATTGTACTTTTTTTAAATGATAATAAGGGACGAGATGAGCAGGACGTTCAGCTGATAGTAATTGATAGGCCCTGCCCATTACAATCACTCAGGATTCTTGAAAATCCAAAGATTCTGAACAGCACTACAGTTGCGCTGGTCACATTCAGACACACATTACTGCTTCACGGCAGAAATAGGCGCTGTTGTAGTACCCATAATCTAGCCGGCATCCTTTGCATATGATCCCACTGGTAAATGCCTTTAGTTGCCTCTTACGACTTAAATTACACTTTTAAAAGTCCTGATAAATTATCAATATTGATTGATCTGAAGTCAATTATAAATATTTTTTCGCTAAGTTGGGAACTTTTAAAATCTTACGGCTTAAATTGCATGCAACACCGCCACAAAAGCTAATCAGTATGAAAAACAAAAAACAATTCCCACGTCTACGACAAATGACTTATCTATTACGCATCATTGATTAATTTCACAATGCCTCAACAGGTGCCTACGATATAAAAAAAACTAAACCGGCTTTAGACACGTGCGTCCGTCTTTGCGGCTGAAACAATTGCCATTGACACTCCGCCTACAAAAAAAAAACTTTTATTGTCTTTAGCGTTCCCACGTTATTGGATAATACAAAGAGGATATAATGTAAATACGTAATAGGATAATATTTCAATATAAAATTTTGTACCTGTCAAATTATGTCGAATGTAACAATGAAATAGGGTTGAAATTAAACACTTTTGTAATTGTATTAATTACTGGATTGTTGTTAGTCGAGACCATAAAATACCAACTCCAAATATAATTATGTAACCAAAGAGTAAAAATGAATATCCTGTACACATTTTGAAAGTTTTGGAATTGTTTGATTATATAATTTATGCGTCTAGATAGACTACAGCTGTGAAAACGTCAAAAAACTACTACTTACTATTTTGAGCATTTCATACAAATCGCGAGTGTGAGACGTAGCTTGTCACGCTCACTAAACTTATATTCCTGGCATATTTTTATCGGTTGTCTTACGGCCGTTTTCAATAACCTATCTATCCTTAGTTTAACTTACTAGAGGTAGACAAATCTATCCTTTTACGCTTACTTACATTTCATTAGTCTGTTAAACGCATAGAAGGACAAAGCGTGCAAGAAAGAAATAAAATCTATAGTAAAATAAAAGAAAACCATTTTAATTGACAAGTCGGTAACATTAATTATTGAATATTTACTAGTAAATCACAAGTTAACGCACAAATTTACCAGTAGGAGGGTCCTTTGCACAGGATGCCGGCTAGATTATGGGTAGCACAACAGCGCCTATTTCTGCCGTGAAGCAGTAATATGTAAGCATTACTGTGTTTAGGTCTGAAGGGCGCCGTAGCTGGTGAAATTACTGGGCAAATGAGACTTAGCATCTTATGTCTCAAGGTGACGAGCGCAGAATTCTTGGGGTTTTTCAGGAATCCTGAGTGGCACTGCATTGTATTGGGCAGGGCGTATCAATTACCATCAACTGAACGTCCTGCTCGTCTCGCCTCATTTTTTTATCATAAAAATAAATCAAAACTGGATCTCAAGATTTTTGAAACTATGTAAGAAGGAGTTTTAATTTTCTATTTTATTTTTAGTGGTATTATTATTATTTATTTAATTATCGTAGAGGTTTTTTTTAAACACAGTGTATTTCCAGGACTAGGTGATGCTTGGGGAGCTGCACCACCACCTCCAACCCCCCGGGAGCTGTCCATCCGGGAGCTGGGCTCACATCTTCTCCAGACGCTAGACGGGTTCATCTTCGTTGTGGCTCCAGACGGGAAGATCATGTACATCAGTGAAACTGCTTCTGTTCATCTTGGTTTGAGTCAGGTGTGATTTGTGAAGCAGGATTTGCCAATATACTCAAATTTTATGTAAAGAAAGGGTCTCACGTGATAGGAACTGATGATGCAACCGCCCATGGACACCGCAACACCAGGGGTCTGGATATACGTTGACAGCTTTTAAGTTCTGAGTATTCTAATTCAAATATTTTTATTCAAAATAGGATTTAAACTCACTTATTGAACGTCAAACCTACCACCCCTTTGAAATAGTGTACCTGAGAAATAGTTATATATTCAATACGTTATGTTTTTAAAGTGATAACCCTCACTTCTAGGATTAATACACATATAAAATTTGAAAAACGAAATTTTATGAACGAAGCGGGATTCATTTTCATTCAAAAACATAACATATTGTTTAGATTTACAAGAGCGACATCTCAAGTCAATTTCCTAATATGCAAATATTGGGGTTGAGCAGGTAATCAACTGTAAAGTAGATCCTGTAGATGAAGCCACAACCTGAGAGTAGAACAAAGCAAACAGAATTTTATAACGAGGCGGTACTCGAACGGTTAGCTCAGTTGGTCAGAGCACCGGCACGGAACGCTGGAGGTCGTGGGTTCGAATCCCGCATCGTTCATAAAATTTTGTTTTTCAAATTTTATTTGTATGTTATATATTTAAAGACAAATATATTTTTCTCAAAAAATATGGTAACAATGTAATATCTTACAATGAAACTTATTATTTAATAGCCTTTTTTAATGAAAATAAGGGACGAGACGAGCAGGACGTTCAGCTAATGGAAATTGATATGCCTTGCCCATTACAATGCAGTGCCACTCAGGATTCTTGAAAAACCCAAATATTATGAGCGGCACTACAATTGCGCTCGTCACCTTGAGACACAAGATGTTAAGTCTCATTTGCCCAGTAATTTAAGCCTGAGGGCGGTCGCTCCATTCCTAATCTGTGGTATCCTTAGAGATGTTATTGACTTCAAAAATAATTCTCAAAGGAATAAAGGGATTGAGAAGCCATCTAACTGGCAACTGGTCTCCTCAGGTAGAATTGACCGGCAACTCCATTTACGAATACATCCATCAAGCAGACCATGAGGAGATGAATGCAGTCCTAAGTCTTCAACATCCACACTCCTATCTGGGACACCAATTCCCTAACCTTGGGTAAGCCAGCTTATTAATACAATAGTAGATTTTACAACGAGTGCACAAAACGAACCATTTTTATCCGAGACTTTTGATAATGTCGAGGATAAAAAGGTTTTGTGGACGAGTTATAAACTCTGCTTTTCGATCGCGATTGAACTTTCCACTTATTTTGGCTAGCGATTTCAACATCAACTTCGCTGATAAAAAGAGCAGTTGACAATTTTTCTTTCGAAAACATTGAATTTGAAAATGAATCCACAAGAATCCACAACAAAATATGGGACCACCATTGACGCGGTATTTTCCAGATATTTAGAAGGTATCAAGTCTGAAACTTTTGTTTCTTATTTCAGTTACCATAAACCTATAGTTTCAGTGACAAAAATTTCTTAATAAACTACATGTATTGTAAGATAATAAAAATATTTTGAACAATATTAACTACTCATTTATTTAATAAAAGAAAAAATACTGCATAAATAAAATAAATAAATAATTATAATTGCATAAGTTGATAAAAAATGGCATGCAATAGCTTTAACGCGGCAGTCCCCGAGTGCCACACGTCTTTTTTTTTTAATTTTACGACATTGTTATTAGGCTTGGGCTCCAGACCTATACAGCCTACTATTGAATTAATTTGGCAATATATATACTTTTTTTAATTAATTAAATAACCTGCCGTATTTTAATTTAAATTTTAATATCTTTTTTGTCTTAAAAAACACACGAGGCAAATAAATTAAAGTAAATATTCGGTTTTTTCCATCTTTAACCGAAATCTAACAAGTATTGTTTTTATTCAAAATTTATTATAAAAGTTTTAAAGAACAAACGGCTTTTTTTGGTATTTTCTGAACCGGTTTCAAATTATGGTTATTACCGGTTAAAATCGGTTTGTATCTTTTATTTCATTTGTAGTTAAGCAATAAGTTTATGCCAGTCAATGATAGAATAAGAAAATTTATATGTTTAGCAACTATGAAATAAATGATAAATACGTAATCAAGGGTAATCACTTTCTAATAAAGCAGTAAACAATAAATTTTAATATAACCACGAATGGAAACAGTTTACTCATTAGACAAGTAAAAAAAACAATTTGAACAATTGTTGAGCAAAAAGTTAAAAAACACCAATTTATTTAAACAAACACCACTAGTGCGGAAATGAATAAATTTCCGCACGCTAAGCATACGTAGTAATTTTGAGCAAATTATTAAACAATATAAAAAAAATACCAATTCAATTAAACTAACTTACAATATAGTTTAATTTAGCTAACTAACTAACAATTAACAAAAAAATTACTTGTGCGGAAAATAATAACTTTCCGCACAAAACATACCTACGCAAAAAAAAGTCTGCTTTTAAAAGTAAAATACATAATAAAAGTACTACACCCAGCTCCTATATGCCACCTGCTAAGTCTATATACGACCAGTATTTACAAAATGTTAAGAACTTAGATCATTTATACGTCAAACGAGCGTACGGCTCACCTGGTGTTAAGTGATCACCGCCGCCCACATTCTTTTGCAACACCAGAGGAATCACAAGAGCGTTGCCGCCCTTTAAGGAAGGTGTACGCGCTCTTTTTGAAGGTACCCATGTCGTATCGTTCCGGAAACACCGCACAAGGAAGCTCATTCCACAGATTTGTAGTACGTGGAAGAAAGCTTTGTCCGCACTTGGAGGACCACCACTACACTTATAATGATAATTTTATGCAAGACCTACACGATTGTGTTCGACCAGGTATCCAGTCGGAGGCAACTGGAGTACCAGCGTTGATGTGGAGTGTGAACGAGCCTTCTTCATCAGGATGAAATGCGTTCTGGCCAAACGAAATGCTGGATTGACATCTTCAGGTTATAAGGTACGAGGTAGTCTAACATCGGAAAACTCCTTTAGTCGCGTTGGGAATTTTAGTAGGGGAAAATCTTATGGGTTACCGTCACCGACATGCTCATGACTGGCGCACTATATAAATAAATAATAAAATAAATATAAATATAAATATAAATATAAATAAATAAATACAGTTCGACACTTTTTGAATTGGTGAAATTTCGAGAGTTCGCGTCACCGAAATGCTTATAGCAGTATATCTGTAGCCATACAGCTGACGTATTGTGCAACATTAGTGCTGTATCTTATTAGTAAGTGATATCTTATAAGACTACCGGCAGCCTCTACAACTGCCAATTTTTAAGGCGGCACTAAATGTCAGCGACCTTGAGCGATATGAGTTCACGGCTGCCGGCCCGCCATCTATGTAACAAAGCCAATATATTCAAAATTCTTGCGTGGAAAACAGTTTATATGCTTACAATCCTCGTTATTCACTACTAATCTGAATAAATGAACCTACACAAAAAAGTACAAGCTATAACTTTTCTGAGGGAAATACCAAAAAAAATGCGTCACGCCATGCCAAAAAACTTGTTTAACTTCAAAGAAAAGTGGTAGTTCAAAAAGGCTCGGCAGTGTTAACTATAACCAACAGCAAGCATTAGCAACCTACAAATAAGACTTAAGCCTATGTGTAACAGGATTAAGTAGTGTTCATAGCTCGAAATGCTATACTTTCACCACAAAACTTGTCTAAAAACACCATGTTTGCGTGTTTTCTGCTTACTCTTCGCCTTAATTAGATTAGTATCGTTTAACGGAAACTATATATAATATAGATAATGATTTTCACCTATCTTAAAATGTTGGATTGAATTGAAACTTTGCACACTTATCAATGATCGAAGAAAATACATTAATTTAAGCAGTCTGTTACACTTTTATTTGATATGGGGCTCTATCGATAGAGTCAACGGTTATACCAACTGCACCAGCGATCTTTTTTGAATTTATTCTTCTTTTGGTACGTTAGGGAAAAATTATCCACACACACCGTCACGCACATTTGACACCCTGACGTTGACTGGTCAATTATACCAATTGTATCATACTTCAGCTACCAAGCCTCTTGTAACCAAAGAGTATGTAAATACTAGGTAATAAGAACCAGGACTGCCTAAGTGGAACTTTAAATTTAGTTTAGTATGAAACGTGCACTCATTTAACATAAGTTTGAAATGGTAAATTATAATTATTACAGTTTGGCGATTGGCGACGAAGTAAAATCCGGCTAAGTTTGAAAGCGAACAGTTGTACAAATTATTTAAGTTTTCTCTAGTGTTAATTCCGCCAATATTTGTTTTTAAAACAATTCGACACGTGTTTCGCCTCTACACGAGGCATCCTCAGGACGTGTTGTCTCGCCAAAATCTGGCACGAGACTTGGAAACAAATATTGGCGGAATTAACACTAGAGAAAACTTAAATAATTTGTATAATTATGGATTTCCGCAAAGTAACGCCTAATTCAATATTTTTTTTTAGCGAACAGTTGCTTAAAACGTAGAGTATTTTGGTTATCTCCGTTTTCTAAAAGATTATAGTCGTAATCTGTCAATCTATCAATGACTGCACGTTTCATACAATCCAGTGAATCCCTTTTTTTTTTAGAGTTTCGCTAACTGCTTGAGCTACAAGCAGTTAGCCTACCGAATGTACATATGTCTACCGAACTACAAACAATGAACGGGAATTAAATAAATTTCAATTAATATTATATAAGCTGTATAAAATAATATTAATGATATTTAATTACATATTATTTAATTAAATTATGCGATATAATAATATTTTCATTGGTTGTAATTAATACCTTCTTGATTACAATATTCTTTTTTCTACAAGCGTATATATCATTGTATCACGAGGAATATTTAAGGATATCCATTTTATTATGCAAAAGAAGAATTACTTCTTGCGTGCATACATAAGGACAACCACTCTTTTTTTTTTAATTATGAGTTCAAGTTCAACTAACAATTGAGTCCCATGCATAAACTTTGTTACCATTGTGAAAATTATCAGCAAATCCAAGCTTAAATTAAACAAATATCAATCTACCCACTTAAGTTCTAACCCCTCGCATGCGCGCCGGGATGGATAAACCACGCTGTATTTATTGGGGCTGTAAGCATGTTGCATATGCTTAGGTTTGAGTACTGTTCAATTATACTGAATGGAGAGGATTATTAGGTGTTTTGTGTTGGATTATTTATTTTCTTGTAAAAATATTTCTTTCTGTGTGAATGTTATTCAGTGTGTTATGTTCTATGCAGCATTTGTTTATGGTTACAGATGTAAAAATCTAAAATTTATATTTTTAAATCATTATTATCTTGCTTAGAGCATCTGGCTGTGACTTCATGTTAAATTCGAGACGCGATTCCTTAGTAATTAAAAACTAATTAACTAATGTATGTAGCTTCTGTTGTAGTAAATAATTATGGCTTCATTTACAGTATCTATCAAATCCCAGAACTGAGCATTATCACCTTAAAAAATTAACAAATTATTTAGATACAAATGATTTAATTTTTCTTTAGTGTTAATTCCGCCAATATTTGTTTTTAAACAACTTGACACGTGTTTCGCCTCTACACGAGGCATCCTCAGGACGTGTTGTCTCGTGTAGAGGCGAAACACGTGTCGAGTTGTTTAAAAAAAATATTGCCGGAAGTAACACTAAAGAAAACTTAAATCATTGGTATAATTATGGATTTCCGTAAAGAAACGCCTACTTCAATAAATTTTCTTAAATTATTTAGATTTGCAAGACGACATCTCAAGTCAATCTCCTCATATGCAAGTATTGGGGTTGAGCAGGATATCAACTGTAAAGTAGATCCTGTAGATGAAGCCACAAACTGAGAGTTAAACAAGACATATACAAGATATTTTATCAACGATACGTCACTCGAATGGTTGGCTCAGTGGAATAACAATCGCACGGAACGTGAATGTCGCGGGTTTGAGTCCCGTATCGTTCATAAATTTTGTTTTTAAATTTAATTCTTGTAATTAATCCTAGAAGTGAGGGTTATTACTTAAAAAAATAACAAATTGTCATAATCTATATTATTACTTATACAAATTTTGAAATTTCAGCCGGAAAAGCTGTGTAGAAAATTTCTTACTAATTCATCTAAGTTATTCATTAAATTTTATAGAAATAGCTACTGATAAAACTCTCCCATTCAGTTGAAAATGAGTTCATATGTGTAAGCTATAATAAAATATTTAAATTAGATTATAATATTGATATTTTTTTAATTTAAATTTTATAAAAAACAGGTGTCCTTGTCATTAAAAAGCTTAAATATAGATAAGTAGTAAATTCATTATTTTTATCTTTTCTAATTTGTTTTTAGCATTGGTTTTTTAGTTTAGTAACGATTATAGATTATGGGTACCACAACGGCGCCTATTTCTGCCGTGAAGCAGTAATGTATAAGCATTACTAAGTTTCGGTCAGAAGGGCGCCGTAACTAGTGAAATTACTTGGCAAATGAGACTTAACATCTTATGTCTCAAGGTGACGAGCGCAGTTGTAGTACCATACAGAATTTTTGGGGTTTTTCAAGAATCCTGAGCGGTACTACATTGTAATGGGCAGAGCATATCAATTACAATCAGATAACGTCCTGTTCGTCTCGTCCCTTATTGTTTTTCAAAATCATTTTCATGCAAAAATTTTATTTTTCAAATGTTGATTTTTCAGCTAGAAAATCTGTGTGCAGAAAGCTTTAATTAAGTCACCTAACTTAAGGTTATTTTTACAGGTGATCCACTGCTCCGGGTACCTGCGCGCGCGCCGGTTTGGAGAGAGTTCGGCCCCGCTTGGATTGGTCGCGGTCGGTCACTCTCTCCCCCCGTCAGCAGTGACAGAGTTAAAGCTACATTCAAACATGTTCATGTTCCGAGCTTCTTTGGATATGAGGCTTATCTTCTTGGACGCAAGGTTGGTTTTACAATGGTACTAACTCTGGAGAAAATTTTGGGCATTAACCTTTCTTGTCTGAGTGAGACGGAAGAATAAAATAGTACGATAGAAATAGATGAGTATAGATATATAGAGTTTTTTTGTAATTATATAAAATATTACCTCTGGTTACTTCGAATATGTACTTAATTAAAGGTAAGGTCTTATTAAGATAAATATGGCCGAAACATAACCTCTACCGTAACGAAAATTAATCAAAAACAGTTGTAAGGCGACAATTATTTTTATATTATTATTCTGCTAAGATTATTTCTACGCCTAAATAGGCTGTGAAAACGTCGAAATAAATTGAGGTTGACAGTTAACCTCTATTTTGAGCAATGCACGCACCATAACACAAAGTGAACGAACAAATCGCGAGTGTAAGACGTAGCTTGTCACACTTAAATATGATTATAATAATAATATTGACACACATTTTACACAAATTATCTTGCCCCAAGTTAAGCATATATAGCCTGTGTTATGGGTTACAAGACAATGATATATATAATACAATATACTTACTTAAACATACATATATTCATATAAACATACATTTAAACATCCATGACTCGGAAACAAACATCTATATTCATCATATAAATGCTTGCACCTACCTATTCGAAACCGGATTAGATTGAATACAAAATGCCACTCATAATCGGTTATGATTCAATTTATAATTCGAAATGAGCCAACCGTTCGAGTTCAGTAGTAAGAGCGCTCGGACGGAACCCAAGAGGTCGCGGGTTCGAGTACCGCATCGTTCATAAAATTTGGTTACAAATTTAATTTGTACAATTAATCATCACCTTTCAATATCAAATTGCTTAAATATATTATTAATGTCTGACACAAGCATGTCTTGAGTATGATCAATCAATCTCCTTTATAACTTGTGCTTTTTATTACTCACGTGGCACGAGTATTTTAAAGCAAATCCACCAGCCGCTGATAATTCCGTGACGGTATTAAATGGCCGCGGATCGTTTACGAGACATGGAACAATGAGGCAATTGTGTAATTTTTTTGTATTGGAATAGTTAATAATCATTCCCTTGAAACTTTAACGAACAATAAACAACTGGACTCACAATCACGCTCAAAGGTTACATCGTCTATTAGGCAGAGTTTTCGTTCGGTTGTGTGTCGACCGCGCTTTGAATACAATGCCACGCAATGACAAAGTGTTCAGTGAAAAACTGTCCAAGCATATATCGAACCTTGAAAAGGATGGAGTGTCGTATTTCAAGTAAGTGCCCCATTAAATTAACAAAATTGTGTAACTGTCTTGCGTTTTTAATTATTTTAGCTAAAACAAAATGTTCTTGACTCGTGTTCGCGTCCGAACTTGTATACGTTGTATTGTGAGCGTATACGACAGACTTTGAACTTTGCTATCACGAAATAAGGTGGTAATTTTAATGTATGTTTTAATGTTATCTGTATAAGTTAATGTATACGTATATATTATAACGCCGCTCGGACATTTTGTGACGACCTTTTAATAAGCTATTGTGAGTCTAATTGTTCATAGTACGTTAATGTATAATGTTTTTTATGATAGTCTCCAATTAATTAGCACTGGAGTCCCGTAGGGGTAGGGCCACAACGTTTTCATCGAGAACTCGAGAAAATATTCAGTTTTTTTAAATTAAATTGACACCAAAATTTATGAACGATGCGGGACTCGAACCTCTCGGGTTCCGTCCGAGCGATCCTACCACTGAGCTAACCGTTCGAGTAATCATAAGTCTTCGTATATCTTGTTCAACTCCCAGGTTGTGGCTCCATCTACAGTATCTACTTTACAGTTGATAACCTGCTCAACCCCAATTATTGCATATTAGGAAATTGACGTGAGATGTCCCTCTTTTTTATAAATAAGAAATTGTTTGGATTGAGCTATGTTCTACCTTCAACTATAAACCAGAGAAGGTAGTTATTCAGTAAACTATGTTTCAAACTGCCAGTTATTTTCTAAGTCGCAATGTCGCGCGCGAAATCGGTCAATAACTCTCTATATGGCATTCCTGAGAACCGTTTTATTAAACAATGAAGCCATTAAGCCTCTTGTCAAGTAAAACGAATATGAGAGCTTTGAATACTTGGAAAATTCATATTATTGCTTGATAGTTCACAATTTGTTGGGGTTCTGGCCTTATATATGTTCAGGCATTGGTCTATAAATAAATGTAAATGATTTTTAAATAAATGGCTCTTTCGTAAATCCTATTACGCCACAGCTGAATATCTAAGTGATCGGACAGCCTGGGCCAGATTATGATTATTTTACAGCGATAGAAATGACTGTACAATATTGTATATTTTTATTTAAAAGAGCGCAAAAAAAAATGCCGGGAGAGTTTCTTGCGCCGCTTCTGCTCTCTCAGAGCGCCATTTGTTTCCAAAGCGGTAGTAGTATCTAGTATATTAGAAGTGACATCAAAAAGAATTCTAAAGGAATCAGTTTTAAGAAAATAAATGCCTTTTATAATATTCAGTAATTTAAATGAAATATTTATAGTGACGATTCAAGAGCGCTCACTTTAAGCTTAATTTAATAAAGTTTATTTGACTTTGACTTTGTGTTTTTGTTATAATTTAATTCAAATTCAAATATTTTTATTCAAAATCACTTATTGAACGTTAAAAACTGACTCAGACCTGAGAAGAATGGGCGCAAGAAACTTAGCGGACTTTTTTTATATAAAAATATGGATTACCATGTGATATCGTACAATAAACATTTATAATTAAAGAGCCTGCGGATGTTCGCTTTATTCCCAGTCTGTGGTGTCATTAAGAAAATCGTTTATGCTATAGCAACCTTTCCCACACAAATGTTTTTTAACACATCTTTTAAATTTCGTAACATATTTGTTTTGTAGGTACATTTTGTGGGATCATATTGTAGAAGCATATACATCGCCCAACAAAAAAAGTAGGCATAACAAGTTTATGTTTGTTCCACGTGTTAACATTATGAATGTCACATTTTCTAGAAAATTCCTCAATGTGCTTATGAACATACAGAACATTATAAAAAATATATTGAGAGGCAACAGTCAAAATGTTTATTTCTTCAAATTTTTCTCTTAATGATTCTTTAGGGCCTAGGTTATAAATCGCGCGAATAGCCCTCTTCTGCAACACAAATATGGTATTAATATCGGCCGCACTGCCCCATAACACTAAAGTATACTAGTCGCGCCGTATGTATGTCAGTTAACCGCCTAATTTTTTAACCGCATATGCTGCAGAACTAAGCCTATTCGCCAATCCTTCAATATGCCCCATTGCAATTTCAAATCAAGAGTAATGCCAAGAAATACAGCAGTTTCCTTCCAATCATTCCATTGATTGAGCCCAAGTTTAAACACATGATGTCTTGCGTATACTTCCCAGCCAAATCGAGGCTTGTTTAATAAAAATATTCGCTCGTAAAGTCGCCATTGCAAGTAAAGTTTATTGGTTCACGCCAATCAAGTGCGCGTAAAGTTGCCGGCTTCGTCGAAGGCGGACAATGGAAGTAATGTCTGTAAGTTATGACGCCCTGGTACCCATTAATGCTTAACACCTGTTCGGACCGGTTCCGCGAGGTCTATCGATGGTCGGGAGGCTTGGAAACCGAAAAAATTTAACCGGTTACTGTTTGTGTATCTACTTTGATGACGATTATTATCGATTTCTTTTTTAATTTTAGAATTTTGTTATAAAAATTATAAATTTTCTTGAAAAGCCGATACAGAACGGTTTTTTGTATACCAGAGCGTTACGCGAACGGTCATATCTTGACTTGAGGAGTAAGCTTGAATGTAATGTAAGGTGAATGCTTGATTTTGATTTTGACATACAAGATATCAATTGAAAAATGAATCATCATCACCCGGAAGATGTCCACTGCTGGACAAAGGCCTCCTCCAAAGATTTCCACTACGATCGGTCCTGGGATGCCCTCATCCTACGTATTCCGGCGATCTTGACCAGATCGTCGGTCCTTCTTGTACGGCCTACCAACACTGCGTCTTCCGATACGTGGTCGCCATTCGAGGACTTTTCTGCCCCACCGGCCATCACTCCGTCGAACTATGTCGGCTCGATGTTTGGGCTATTTCGGTGACTTTGAATCTCCTACGGATCTCCTCATCTCTGATTTCTTCTCGCAGGGAAACTCCGAGCATAGCCCTCTCCATTGCCCTCTGAGCAACCATTAAATTTCTCATCAGGCCTTGATAAGAGTGATTGGAAATAATATTTTAATATTTATATAAATCTCATCCATTGGTTGTGGTTCAGTAGACATGTGTTACAAGAGTCTTGGTAGCTGAACATCAGGGTGTCGAGATTGCGTGACAGTGTACGCGCGCATCGTATAAATTCACTCTTATAATTTTGCCCTAACGCGTAATAGTTATTTATGCAACTGTTGTGTAATAAGGGGTATTGAAACACGAATGTGGATTTATAGTGATAATAATATCACATGAGTGTTTTAATACCTAATTATCAACAGTTGCATACAAGACTTTATCTACACCCAGACTATGAATCCTCTAAAAGATTCTAAAACAGTTAGCTTACTGCTAACATTAAAACAGCCAGCCCTAGTAGTAACCTAATATCATCCCTTACTAATTATATATAAATAAACTAAGTATTAATGAAAGAATTATTTATTTTAGTACTAATTTACATTTTGTATAGTGCAATTATTAAAATTCACTTGAAAATTATGTTATTTTGTAGCGTTTAAAATATCCGGCGGTGTGCTGTCAAAACTTGAATCGCTCATTTTTTCAAGAAAAATGGCGGGGTTTCGAATAACCTACTTTTTTTTACGGCGCGCCATGTTCTGGTAGTGCAGAACGCGCGTAAACGAAAATGTTCTTTTTTTGAAATTCATACAGATACCACGCATCGAGCAATAAGAATGTGAATTTGTTGAAACACTTTGTGCATGAAGGGATCGAAAAAAAAAAACCAAGGAGTGTTGTTATGAAATTCAGTACAACATTACAACACTCGTTTGGATGATGTAATTGTTATTACGACATTGGGTGTTTTAATGTTGGTAAATAAGCTAACTGTTTCAGAATCTTTTATAGAGGATTTAAAGCATGAGTGTAGATAAAAATCGTAACTTTATAATAATGATACGATATAGTTCTAATGATTGATTGAAAACTTACTGCTCATCGAATCAAAAGACCTCACACATACTATGCGAAAGTTTATCCACACTGGATCAAGTTACACGCAGCTGACGACTTCAGGTGTTACTATTATGATTTTGTTGTCTATTTAAGTAGCTCAGCTATTTTAAGCTATCTACGAGAAACACAATCGGAGTTACATCACTTATGTTACTAGGAAACCATGAGATTCAAATTCAAATATTTTTATTCAAAATAGGATTTAAAATCACTTATTGAACGTCAAAAACTACCACCATTCAAAAGAGACTGGCTCAGACCTGAGAAGAATGGGCGCAGGAAACTCAGCGGGCTTTTTTTTTAATATAAAATATTAACAATGTGATATCGTACAATAAACATTTATAATTAAAGAGCCTGAGGGTGTTCGCTTTATTCCCAGTCCGTGGTGTCATTAAGAAAATCGTTTATGCTATAATAACCTTTCCCTCACAAACGTTTTTTAACAATTCTTTTAAATTTCGTAACACATTTGTTTTGTACATTTTCTGGGATCATATTGTAGAAGCATATACATCGCCCAACAAAAGACTTACTAACTCGACCCAACCGAGTAGTAGGCATAACAAGTTTATGTTTGTTTCTCGTGTTAACATTATGAATGTCACAGTTTCTAGAGAATTCATAGAGCAACACTGGCCACACCTAATGACCAGAAGGGTTAAAAAAAATTGTCAGATATAGACACTGCTGATAGAAGAGAAAACTTAGAACTGTTAAAATTTGAAATTTCAATATATTAAAAAAACAAAAACATCATTTCAACAATGCACAGTAGTAAACATTGATCTTGTCACTAAATACATTCGTTTTCAATTATAAAATATACACAGCACTAATGTTGCACAATACGTCAGCTGTATAGCTACAGATATACTGCTTTAAGCATTTCGGTGATAAGATTTTCCCCTGACAAATGTGCCCAACGCGACTATAGAAGTTATCACACCTAAAATTAGCTGTTACTCTTACTTCGTCCGTATTAAGTGTAAACAAATTAGTTGGTATTCTAAAGTCTTATATATCTTTCAAGTTTAAGGTGTTGTAAGAAACGTTTTCATTCGAAATTGTTTTTCTCCGACTTTGCAAATCCGAATACCACGAAAAATTCTTTTAATTTTTTGGGTTAATCTATAGCCTATTACACTTCGAAATAATGTGGCTTACTATCGGTAACAGAATTTTCAAAAAACACCCAGGTTACCCCCTACAACCTCACAAACATTATTCTTCATAATATTTGTAAGTACTTTAAGATTTGGTCCCAAAAAAATTATTACTGCAAAAATATATCTACCAAGTAAAATTTACAAGTTTTCGCAGTATCACCGACGGAAGGAAACCAACTATCCATTTAATCGTACAGCTGAACCATATTATTGCTATTTTCTATTTTTTTTTAAATCCCAGTGACATCGATATCAAAACAGGAATAATTACCGCATTTAATATATAATATGAGTAATTACATATTCGTTTACTCAAAAATTAAATATTAAATACAACTAAAACGCTTGCTTATACAAAATTAACCTTATTACCAGTGATTAGAGTGACTTTTGTATTGTTGCCGGCGAAACGTGTCAAAGTGGTGTTTGAGCAGATTGCTTCCGCAACCTCAGCACTATTAAATGAATGGAGTCGACTTTAACTTTGTTTTTTTAACAATTGATTGAAGTGAGCGATAGCGAATTTTAAAAATGTAACGATGAGTTCGAATCTGTTTTTAAATTACTTTTACCATAGAGGCTTCGAAAATACTTCAATATAAGTAGATATATTGTAAATAACTATCTAAATCACTCACGCATTAGTATTTTATTAAAAAGTTGTGGCTACAATTGCGTGATAGCATGAGTGAGAGGTTGCTGTCAAATTTTGAAATGACAGATTGATTTTCTTACTATTCATTGGCAAAAGAGATTTAAAAGTTAAATTTTTAATTACGATTACTCGTTGACAGTTGCTAATGATAAAATAATATGATAATATTCATATATTTGAAGTTTCTATAAATTATCAACGGAAAAAGGTTTCAGTTAAATAATTTCTCGCAAGCTTATTGAGTTAAAGAGTTAAATATAAAATGTATTTTATATGCACTTAATATGTTTGGTAATAATTTTAAGTTCAGATATTTAGCCACCGTCTCAACAGACTTCTGTGTTCTCAAAAACACTCAAGCACAAAGGGGACAAAAAGCGGCAAATTGCCGACGCAAATAATTGCCACGCGCTTGAAATCTCCCCGTTTTTGAGGATAATATTTATTATACGGTAGACTATCTCTCGCAGCGATGTCTGCGCGAATTTTGAAATAAATAAATCAAATCAAATCAAAATCAGTTTATTCACGTAGGTCACGGAAATGACACTTATGAATATCAAAAAAATTAAAAGTTTTTCTTATTGAATCTACCGCTACTTCGTAAAGGGTTGAGCTAATGAGAAGAAGTAGCAAGAAACTCATTGCCACTCTTTTATATCAAGATTTACAGATCATTTCAATTACAATATAATATGTAAAATGTAAAATGATGCAACAGACACACTCAAACGTCAAATAGTCAATGTCTTACGCGAGTAAGTCAAAAAAGTAAATGTAAATTAATACAAAAGTTATTGAGTACAGTAGCTGCATCATCCACATACACCATAAATCAATAAAGGTATTCTGTGAGCATTTTATAAGCGATTATAAATAAATAAACATGTATATATCCATACATATATATATATATATATATATATACAAAGGCGAAATATGTCACAGTAGACAGACGAACTAACCGAAAGGAAATCAAAGCCTCAAAAAAAAAGTGGCTACGCAATAAATCGCAATCTAACAGAATGGATAAACTCTTCTCCGGCAACTCATCTCTTGACACCTGTTGTTGCGGATGACCATGGGCGGTTGTCTCAACATTTCCCATCACATGATCCTATAGCGGTTGCGTCTCTTATTAAAAGAAACCACTGAACTGTATAAATACCACTTTACAGGCTGTTCCATATCTTTGACAGCAAATTTTTTATGCCTAATTGAAGCGCCACTCGCGAGCGTCCAGAGAACTAATTTTGACGTATAATACAAATGGCTGCGAGCGAAGCGTTTAGTACCCTGAAGTATTATTGCATTTTGAATTAACTTCGTCGTTTTCCGTGTTATTTATACTTCAGGTATCAACGTAATAAAGTACACATTTATTTTTTGTAAATAGTTTCCTATCGAAGGTTGTCATCATGAGTATTAGTACCGCAGACTCTCGCTATATGGCCAACAGCGCCAAAATGGCGAATTTCAATTTGACAGCCGCCAGTCCAGAGGTAAATAGTGGAGGTCAGTGAATGAAATACACTCCTATTTGGTCTAATGTACTTATGAAGAAATGCGACCGAAACGAAGAGTAAAATTTTTATGAAAATCTAATCCGTTAGAGGACCTATATATATACATGTATATTTGGGTATAAGTAAAAAATGCCATATTTATATTTTGCTGAAAAATTTTCCAAATATGTTAATATACCTAGGTATTTCACAGAAGCCCCGTGCCTATGTGACAATGACGAACATAAAAAAATGTTTGTTTTAAAACTTAATGTCAATGATTTAATTATTTATGCATGTAGCGAGCTTGTAAGTGATAGGTATACAATTTCTATCTAAGGAGTGTGGTCTAGAATAAGTTAAATAAATAATTAATTCCGGATGTACATACATACATATAATCACGCCTCTTTCCCGTAGGGGTAGGCAGAGTCCACTTCTTTCCACTTGCTACGATCCTTACATACTTGTTTCGCTTCGCCCATTTTCATTATTCCTTTCATACATACTCTCCGGTTTAGGGTACTCTTGACCTGGCCTTTTTTCAAGACGTCCCAGATTTGATCTTGAAACGTACCCCTTCCAACACTTTCATTCACACTGGCCTTATACACTTTCTTCGTCAATCGTTCTTCATTCATTCTCTCGACATGTCCAAACCATCTCAGCTTATTATAAGCATCTCATTCCGGATGTATTCTGGTGAATACATAGGTCTAATAAATCTCTTATTTGATATCTAATCTTTATAATAAACTAGTTGACCCGACAGACTTTGTTCTGTAGGTATATAATAAATAAAATAATGTTTTTTATGAATTTGTCAATAATATATCATAACATCAAAAATTATTTCGTAAAATATGCTCCCTGTTGTTTTAATGAAATTGTTTCACAGCAGAACTGTCAAACCGTGCGTTAATAAATTCTCTCATAGAAAATATGTCCATACAAAACCAATATCGGGGACACATCAAAGGAAAAACAAAATTGTTGGTTTTATTTAATTCCGAACACTTTCATATTTATTCACCTTTTAAACCTTCTCTGGACTTCCACAAATAATTCAAGACCAAAATTAGCCAAATCGGTCCAGCCGTTCTCGAGTTTTAGCGAGACTAACGAACAGCAATTCATTTTTATATATATAGATTTAAAATAAAAGTTTTACATTGCTGCTGTAGACGTATACAAGATGACTTTTACATTAAATACGACAATTTAACACCCTCAGGCTCTTAAATTTTAAATGTTTATTGTACGATTTTTATATAAAAAAACCCGCTGAGTTTCTTGCGCCCATTCTTCTCAGGTCTGAGTACACCAGTGTATACAAGACTGTGGAATGAGCTTCCTTGGCATAAAGGCATAAAAACGCATTTATTTTCTTAAAATTCATTCCTTTAGAATTCTTCTGTCTTCTTTCTTATGTTCAATCCATATAATATACTAGCTGACCCGACAGACGTTGTTCTGTTCATAATAAAAAAAAACTCTTGCGGTCGGAATTTCTTAAAGCCTTTAGACCTCTACTCGGCGAAAGTAATATTCCTACCAAATTTCAAGCCTCTACGCCTTATGGTTCCAGAGATATTGGGATATGTCAATATATAGGAGGAAATCCATTAAGTATTTTTTTTATTAAAATAAGTGACGAGACGTTCAGCTGATGGTAATGGATACGCCCTGCCCATTACAATGCAATGCCACTCAGGATTCTTGAAACACCCTAAAAATTATGAGCGGCACTACAACTGCGCTCGTCACCTTGAGACAAGATGTTAAGTCTCATTTGCCCAGTAATTTCACTAGTTTCGGCGCCCTTCAGACCGAAACACAGTAATGCTAACACATAACTGCTTCACGGCAGAAATAGGCGTCGTTGTGGTACCCATAGTCTAGCCGGCATCCTATATATTTATATAGGCAAAGTATATATTTATATAGATAATATATTATAAAATAAAATTACAACTTAGATACTAATTAAATACAGGCTTATTACTTTGATAATGATTTTCTCAAACTTTTTTTTAATTGCTTTCATTTCGGATCCATAAATGCATCATAATTTTTACTCGTATAGTAAACTAATACTTGTACCAGCGTACAAACAATATGCTTAACTTTTTTAACGCACCATAGACAACAATACAAATTAAGCGGCAAAACAGCCCCCTGACACTTGAAGCATAAAAAGTGTTGACACAAAAAACCCGATCACTTCCGGCAATTAACTGTAGAGGGAGCCACTGTCAAATGTCACAGAGGGAGAGGTCTATTGTCTGTGGAGGGATGCTGGTTTTTATAAAAACCTTTTTGTTGCAATTATGTCGGGTATCCATTACGCGAAATGTGTTTATGTGAGACGCTTAAAAGCGTTTGTAAGACCACTTTAACGTAAATAGTTTTATATTAATACTAGTGGACCCGACAGACGTTGTCCTGTACACACGTCTTAAATTTGAAAAATCGGTCCAGCCGTTAGGAATAGTTCACTAACATACACATGGGCAGGAGAATTATATAATATGAACGGAATTGAGAATCTAAACCAATCTCACTGAAACAAACAAAAAAATCATTAAAATCGGTCCAGCTGTTTAGGAGATAGTGTAATTGTGAACCTAAACTATTCTCGAATCCACCTGAAGACACACACCAATCTCAAATTCACTGGAACACACAAAAATATCAACAAAATCGCTCCAGCCGTTTAGGAGGTAGTTAAATTGCGTAGGTCGTGGCCCGATGCCAAATAAGTACCTAAATCATAGAAAGATTGGATAATTTATACGTCCAGATAACGCCTCTCGCTGCTAGACAACCGATGAAAACAGGCCAGGCTTATTACTTTTGTGTGTGACAAGTTACGTCTTACACTCGCGATTTGTAAGTCACTTTGTGTTAGTGTGCGTGCATTGTTTAAAATAGGGGTTAATTATCAACGTGCATTTTTTTTGGCGTTTTCATAACTATCACAGTAAATCTAGACGTAAGTATAAATGATCTAAGATATAAAGCATTGTAAATGTACTTGCTTCATTTAGGCTAATAGTAGGTAACTAAAATGCGAATTTTGATTCAATTATAAATTTCCTGTCAAGTCAAATCAAAATCACTTTATTCATGTAAGTCACGGAAATGACACTAATGAATGTCAAAAGATTACTTTTCCTTTTACATTTACCGCTACTTCGTAAAAAGTTGACTTTAATGAGAAGAAGTGGCAAGAACCTCATTGCTAATCTTTTAAATCAACATTTACACCTTCATCGTTTAACAAATCATTTCAACTACAATAATATATGTAAAGTGATGCAACAAAACTACACAAAAACATCAAAATCCTGTAGATGAAGCCACAACCTGAGAGTTGAACAAAAAGCAAACAGAATTTTATAGCGAGGTGGTACTCGAACGGTTAGCTCAGTAGGTTAGAGCACCGGCACGGAACGCCGGAGGTCGTGGTAACGAATCCCGCATCGTTCATAAAATTTTGTTTATCTTATTTTGTTTTAATGATAATTGTTCATATATACAATTTGTTGTTTTAAAGTGATAACCCTCACTTCTGGGATTAATTACACAAATAAAATTTGAAAACAAAATTGAAAACAAAAACTCTCAGGTTGTGGCTTCAGTTGAACAAAGTTGATATGTCACTCGAACGGTTGGCTCAGTTGGAAAGATCGCTCGCACGGACCGCGAGAGGTCGCGGGTTCGAGTCCCGCATCTTTCATAAAATTTATCACTTTACAACATAACAGATTTCTTAGATTTGCAAGAGCGACATCTCAAGTCAATTTCCTAATATGCAAATATTGGGGTTAAGCAGGTTATCAACTATAAAGTAGATCCTGTAGATGGAGCCACAACCTGAGAGTTGAACAAAGCATGCATACAAGATTTTATAACGATACGTCACTCGAACGGTTGGCTCAGTTGGAAAGAGCGCTCGCACGGAATGCGAGAGCTCCAGGTTCGAGTCTCGCATCGTTCATAAAACTTTGTTTTCAGTTTTATTTGTGTTCATATATAAATTTGCCTGCGATATTTGCATATTTAAAGTGCCTATAAATGTTCAGTTCAATAAAAATTATTCGTTACAGAGTGGCGTCACTGACGGGCTATGAGCCCCAGGACCTGATAGAGAAGACCCTGTACCACTACATCCACGGAACTGATGTTCTACACATGAGATACTCCCATCACACATGTAAGTTTTACCCTAATTTTATGGCCATAAGGGACGAGACGAGCAGGACGTTCAACTGATGGTAATTGATACGCTCTAACGATTACAATACAGTGCCGATCAGGATTCTTGGAAAAGCCTAAAATTCTGAACGGCACTACAATATTGCGCTCGTCACCTTGAGACGTAAGACGTTAAGGCTCATTTGCCCAATAATTTCACTAGCTACGGCGCCTTTCAGATCAAAACACAATAATGCTTACACATTACTGCTTCATGGCAGAAAAAGGCACTTTTGTGGTACCCACAATCCAGCCGGCATCCTGTGCAAAGGAGCCTCCCACTGATAATAAAAAAATATATTAAAAAGAGGCAACACTGGAGTAGGAACATCGAAATGAGTTGCGTAGTTAACATAGGATAAAGGCTACAGCAGCTGCAATGTTACCCTATAGCACTTTATGGGAGTGGGGGGGGGGGGGATTGGGGAGACGAAAGGTCAGGAGGCTTAAAATAATGACTAATATAATAAGATATCTATATGCATATATAAAGCACAAAGATGGTGTTGTAAATTTTATTCCTCAGCATTCACAATAGTTACAAACCCATATTATATCTATGTATATCTTTGGAAAGATCTTGATGATAAGAAATTAAATCAATTCAAATCACAATATATTCAGATTCAAACATTTACCACACAGTTACATTGAAAATGATGTTTATTCAATGGAAGATGCAATTTTTAATAAAACAATGGCCATTTTGAACAAATTGAATTGTTGGGAAAGGTCGGTCGTTAGAAGTAATAATATTAATAGAATACCTATGGTCCTTCAGCCAAATGCGGTCATAGATACGCTCTCTCACCAACAACGTACACAACACCCGATGGACAAATGTCTCAGGCTGTAGACAGTCGAAAGAGGCGATTCCTGCACTATCGCCCAAACTGACACGTCGACTTATTAGCCTAAACAGACACGACATCCGAATTATGGTCGGCACCCTAACTGGTCACACATCACTGAACAAGCACCTATTTACAATCGGCGTTACGGACAGTCCTAGGTGCTGGAATGTACTGGGGTGGCCAACCAACGGGCAAAAACCTTACTAAATACAAGGTCGCTCCAGGAAGTCTGCGAACACCCCAGAAGTGTTCTGAACTTCTGGAAGGAGCTGGGCTGGTTGGAATGACTGGCCAGCACTGCACGCAAAATGGACCCAACTAAGCGGTCTAATTGCGGAAACAGGAGCCCTTTACCAATACCAATAATACCTATGGCTTGATTCTTCGGCATTAAAACAAAATGAAGATTTATATTTGCTCGTATATTGTTTCAGTGTTGACGAAGGGCCAAGTGACGTCACGCTACTACAGGTTCCTCACCAAGACGGGCGGTTGGGTCTGGATGCAGAGCTATGCGACGATCGTACACAACTCAAGGTCCTCGCGGCCTCACTGCATCGTCTCTGTCAACTATGTACTCAGGTATGTAACCGTACCAGTGACGTGAACACAACTTGACTCAATCTATATGACGGATGAAGGCTGGTCACATGGTCAGGATCCTCGTGGTTATCCATTGTCGTGGGCGTTTAAAACACAGTCTTACAAACACACGGTATAATCTGGAACAAACATTACAGTAGTAAAAATATAGACATTCACAAATAAATCAGTTACGAAAACATACCTAATAAGAATGTTGCGATGTTGGAAGTTCGGGTATTGAAATGATTATAGTCTGAGTGCGATAATAAGCCCCTTTATTAGTCTATGTAACTACTTATATACTAGTTGGAGATATGAGTGTGTGTATAGGTGTATAAAGGTCTTACACACACTACACCTCCCCCTAAATAGAAAAAAAAAATATATTTTTATTATATACCATTTATTTTTTATACATATTTGTTCAATTTATATGATCATTAGATATAAAATTAAAATACATCAACACAGTTACTGAAATAATTCAAATAGGTGTTAAAACGTACACTAATTTACAAGTAATTTTCAGTTAATGACAAAAAAACCAATTTAATTATTTAAAATTACAATTCCATATAGGTACTGTAATGTTTATTTTAGAAAAATAAAGTAATGTTGCAATGTCCAAGAAATGGTTTATCTAAATTTAAAAAAATAATTTATATGGCAAAACAATGTTTTCCGGGTCAGATAGTAACCATTTCCTCAGCAACCACAATAGGTACAGACCACCGTACACATACATACATTATGAGTCACTTTCTTTTGTTTGTAAACAAGAAAAATCAACCAATCACGTGCAGGACGAGCGGGTCCTCTTATTTTATAAGGTACTAGCTGATACCCCGCGACGTCGTTCACGTATGTATTTTTACACCTTGGGTTACATTACTGGACTTTTACTACTAAAAGTCTCTACAGATCCCTAATTTTTTGAAAATGTTATATAGCCTATAACACTCGGGGATAATGTAGCTTCCCAACAGTGAAAGAATTATTCAAATCGGTTCAGTAGTTGCGGAGCCTATTCAATCCTTTCAAACAAATCTTTCCTCTTTATAATATTAGTGTAGATTATATATAGGGAAGTGTACCGAAGGGCTGTTTGACCTGTTCTTACCGCCGAATTAAATCTTCGCACGACACGCCACAAATTAGGATATCATCCCCACCATCTATATGTGTGGCGGTCCTCCACAGTGCGGTTTTCAATGAACTTTCTTCCACGTACTACAAAGCTGTGGAATGAGCTACCTTGTGTGGTGGCTATAGTCAGACCTTAATATATTTTACCAAATCTTAATTAAAAAAACTTCGCATTATTTTAGTTACTGTAGCAGCTATATATTGTCTTAACGAGATTTATGTTGTTATGTTTGAAGACTTTAAAAGGCGTTCCTTCTTTTTCCTAGCCTCAAAGTTATGTAACCTTCATTAGTATTCTCATGTTTAATGTTCAAAGGAAAATCGCTGTACATTTCTGTTGTATTAATCATTTATGAATAAAGAATTTTGAAATGAAAATGTCTTAAAACAACTCAATACCTCATGGATTGAATTGAATTGATGGCTATATCATGCAGGTTCATGTAAATTTTTCTCATGATAAGTAGTGGTGATAAGCTAGAAGTCTAAGTTATGGTGAGTGACTCGTCCAGCCAAATGCAAAGCCACTCATCGTTCTTGAAAAACATAAACTTGTGAACTCTCGTCACTTTGAGGCGAACATTAAGGCTGAGATCTATAGCGCGTGATCTTAGACTTTACTTATGTAAAACTCATCTGAGTAGTAGCTTGAAATAATCTTTGATTTCTTTTTTGTAGTCATTTGACAGTTGAAATTATGCTTAGCTTAAGATAATACAGCCCAATGCAAAAGTCAAGTTCGCGTTTTATCACACTCAGCTAAGTTTGAGGTACTTAACTCTGAGCAATGTCTAAGTACGCCCCATAAGTCTCATTGTTCTCATGTCCCTAGCTACGGCGCCCATCACACCAAATAAAGTGTTCGCTTGAATAGATGGTAGCAGAAATATTTGCCGAAATATAGACAGCAGCTTCTCACTGATAATTAATAGTATCTTTCTTTTACAGCGACATCGAAGAAAAACACCTCATACTAAACGTAGACCAAGGACCACCGAAATTAAATAGCCACGAGACGCCGACACCACACGCGCACACATCGCCACAAATGACACACGTAAGACACGCGGATAAACTCAACCACATCGTCAGTGAAGACTTCAATACAGACTCCGGTGGGGGGTACGCGTACCCAGATTACACACTCCCAATAATCCCCCCGTACGAAACACAAGAAGACTTCCAAAATGGCTACCAAGAGATATTCTACGGCGAAAACTATACGGAACCAGAGGTACCTAATTACGCGTATCCCCAAAACCAACGTCCCTTCTCCGCTAGTTCATCATCATGTAGCTCAATAGAAAGTTCCGAAGTCAACCAACAGTTTAACTACACTAATTTAATTTCATTCTACGGCCAGCAGAATCAAAATGGCCGACCGATGGACAGCAGTTTTGGCGGGAATTTTGGCAAAATGACGCCAAGCCCTTCTGTACAAGAAGCCGCTTACACGAGCGTTATTGTAGATAATACTCAACAGTTTCATCACCACAGTAGTAATGTTAACGAATTTGTACATTGAATCAACGTCAGATATTTATTTGAAACAAGAGTGACAGCTGTCATTTTGAGATGTCAGACTGAAAGTCGAAACAAAGCGTAGAGAATATCCAAATATTAAATGGCAGATAATTTATTGTTTAATGATAAGCATATTTAGATGAGGCCTTGTACAGATTTATGAACTCTAAATATCATCGATGTTTTGGTATCAACTATTTCTTTCTATTTTGTAGAAAATAATAGTCGAACTAACCGAAATTTTAGAAACTGGATGGGAAGTGGAAGACTTACCTTGTCACGCACACTAAAGTATTATTTCTGGCCTGCTTTTAACAGCAAGAGACTCTATCTAGACGTATAAATCTTCAAAGGGGAAAACAATTTTCTGTAAAGGACTGTTTTAACTTTTCCCGCATTTTATTGCCGGATGCCAAGGTTCTATTTGCGGTTTATTTGACTCCGCCGTTTTTATCAGTGTTGGAAGTAATGTAAAATAATAATATAAAAAAAGCCAGAAGTAACAGAAACAGATAGAGATATTGTTTTTAGAAGATATAGCTGATGTTTTCTCTAGTGAAGTGTCGAACTTGACATATTCTATTTTCTCATTGGTTTCGTGGTCAAAAGTCAACACCAAATCAATGTTTATTTGTTTAGTCATCATTGGCTTATTATAAACAACTAGACTCCCAATCGCATATTAAAAGGTCGATAAAAAATGTTTGAGCGGCGTTGTATATACGTATATAGATAATATTAAGACGTTCAAATTAACACCTTATTTCGTGGCAGTAATGTTCAAAGTTTATTGTATACGCTCATTAGAAGCTCGGACGCGAACACGAGGCAAGAACATTTTGTGTTAGCAATTGAAATATAATTATTTAGCAAAGTAAATAAAAACGTCAAGTTAGTTACAAAATTTTGTTAATTTAAAGGGGCACACACCTGAAATACAACACTACATCCTTATTAAGTTTTATATATGCTGTTATTTGGATAGTTGTAATGAACCCTTTGTCATTCCGAGGCGTTGTATTCAAAGCGCGGTCGAAACACATCTGAACAAAAACTCAGCGTAATAGACGCGTAGGCAGAGTTTTGTTTCAGATAATTTTTGAGCGAGATTGTGAGTCTAGTTGCTTATTATACTATAAGTAATAGATAAATAGGATATACTTGTACTATTTAAAGTATGTTCAAATGAAACGATATTTTAAGTTTTTCTTCCACCATTTATTTTGTTTAGATAAGTGCGTGTGAATATGAAAGAAATAAGCAATATTTAAGGCTTGGATGTTTCTTTGGAGTTTAGACATCATTACGAATATCAGACCCCTGATTTTAATTGATGTGTCAATATTATTAAAATATGACCGGTTTGCAAGACAAATCAGGTATGAATAATTTAAGTAACCTATGATTCTGTAAAGGCAAAAATATTAGCCATTCTCAGCGGAAATAATATTTAGTATTAGCCTATATCTTCCACCAGAGGGCGATGTTAAGTACTTTACCGCCAGTTTCATTGTGAGGCGCTATTGATTATTATTTATTATAGATTTCATACTTGTTCCCATATTCTAGGACTCTTGGTATAACCTCGTCAGTCAGAACCCTGACCTATTGTGGAGTACGACTAGCGTGATAAAGTCTTTCTTTCATATTTGACATAACCACTTCAAAATAATTTCTTTCTCAACAAATATCGAAATAATGCTTCCCTACAGTTTATTTATCATTATTTTTATATACCCTAAAGAAAAACTAAATAGACCAATAATAACTTGACCGCTAAGCTGTCCCCCTGAACCGCACAGAGGTCAAGTGACCTCTACTAACAAAATGACGTTTGATGCGCGTTCAGTCGGCATTCAGACACACAAGCGAGACGAACAAATGCCAAAAGTAAACGTCAATAACATTACCTATCACAGCTAAGTACAATTGACTGAGTTTACTTAATTAATATATAAATTAAAACGTATTTTATTGTGTATAATGCTACTAAATCAGGGCAGTAACTGCTACAACACTATCACATCATTGAACTTAGTCGTGTATATATACCGTGCAGGGAAACGATGACGCGTCATACCGTTTTTGGCGGGAAGCGTTGTGATTGGTTTATTTTGATCGCGTCATGGACGCCGCGCCCGTATACCCCACGCGTTGACGCGGACTCCATAGTAATATGTAATTTGTTGGTCTAATCTCTTTAAATGTCTATGATTTTCCCCATTAGAAGCATTTTTATGTCTTTTCCTTTACTGCTATATTGCTCAGACTATTTATTCTGTGCCACGATTCATCTTCACTTTTTATAGTAACAATTTACAATATAAATATATGATTGATACCATAATGTCAGATGTATAAAAACAAACAAAATTATTTGCGAATACTTAGGGAAGCATTCGATATTCAAATAATTCATAAGTTCTCTTGTTTACATAATTTGTATAATAATAATAGGCTGCCAGAAAAAATAAAACCATTAGACGTACTTAAAACAATAATAATTCTTGTCACTTGAAACGGTAATGTTTCATCTAATTTAATTAAGTATATTATATTGCAGTTGTAAATATTTGTACATAGGATACAGAATATATTTATATAATAAATTATATAAAGTAGATTTTAAGCTTTTAATAACTCTCTTTCAGTCCACTTTAAATCTAACGAAACAATATTCACACAGTAATCCTAGGTCTTATGTGAATGCTGTGAACTTTAAGGGTATTTTTTAAGGGAACGAAACGGATTGTCTCGATTTCCGGCGAACCTAAAAGTCCTATGGAAAAAATTTAAATAGGATAGGTAATAAAAAGATCTACAACTTTTGTCTTTACACTCCTTTCAAACAACTTCACAATTTATGTGAAAAATTGAAATCACCAAGTATTTAGTTTTTGATTGTGTTTCACAGAAAAAAAAAAACCACCAAATTTGGTGGAAAGTTTCTTTTTTATATCCATGAATATAGATATATTATATAAATAAACTGTAATTTTTTTGATTTGTACTATTTATTTTCATTTTTTTCCATTCGCCTTATTTTGACTTAAATATCGAAAAAGGTAATTTTTTAATTAATAATAATTTTTATTTCTAAAAATTCTGACGTCAAAATATCAGCTTTGGTCGGTGGGCTTTTTATTTGTTGAAATCTCTAGTTTTTTTTTAAGTAAAATATACATTACATTTGTAATGCTTTTCTCAGAAAATGTATAGAAGCAAAAAAAACTCGAATCCGATATTTTGCTTATTACTCGAAAATCATAAGATTCCATGTTGTTTCATGTCGATAGCAAAAAAAAATTGGAAATCGAAGTATACTTCTATAATTAACTACCAAATAAGTTAATATTTAATTAGACCTCTTCAATATTTTGAGAAAATTGTAGAATCTTCTTTAAATTATATGCGAAGATGCCTATTTATTATTATTTTAAGATAACTTATATACATGACCCCCCTTTCCCGACCTCAGATCACCCGTAATTTATTTTTCCTTTCCTTTTAGTTATATTCTCTTCTTTTTCCTATGGGTTTCATCCTACTTTTATTTTTTTTTTTTGGATTCAAAAAATAATTAATCCTGGTCTACAACTGAATTACAATGTAATAAAGAAGTTAAATGAAAACGTAGTATGGCATAGCATTTTAGTGAACAATTTCTAATTTATATTGTGGTATATAAAATTTACCTATTATTATATACATGAAAAATAAAAATAAAATACTTATTTGACCACTTTATTATTATTAATATCCCGGCGTGACACTATTTCTTTTTTGTTAGTTTTATTGCTAGAGCTGTTCCCGACGCGACCACTCCGCGTGAATGTCGAAGCAGTGTATTATCTATGGTCGAAGCCACACTGAGTGAGGTGAACGAATTGCAGTACAGTTCAATCGAATAGTGAATGTTCGGATCGCGAACTTTATTGCGTAGTACAATATATCATTGCATAATAGGGTAAAAGTGCCAAAATATCAAACATAGACAATAATAGATAGATTGTATAATAGTTAGATGTATATATATCTATAGTAATTACTTAGAAATGCTTTAGCATTTATACTTATTTCATATGCTAAAACAATATAATAAAATTTAAAAATGTTATTCAATAGGTACTAATTTAGACATTGTTAATAAAAACAAACTTAAAATTAAGCGTTCAAATTTTTATTTCTAATCGGCCAAAAAGAGGGCGAAATTGTTTCGAAGGTATCACGGAAAAAATCTCCTTGAAAACCACTCAGACTGTGGATAATGTAAAATACCGCTGTTAAATACAAATGGCCACTTCATAATATATTTCGATAGTATCAACATTATGAATCGTTTTAAGAATGTGTTTTGAAAGAGTGCTAAGATTGGTTCTAAAAATGCTTCTAAAATTTCGTAAAAATATGCGGGCGGTACTTTTGTATGAAAATTCATTTCTGACAATATGTTTTTGTTTGTACATTTTTTCGGCTATTGAATATTTTTTTTTCGGAGAACCAAACTGGCTAACTTAGATTACACGCCTAGATGGACTGTGACAGTTGTGAACAGTGCGAAATGATAGCGGCGCACCCAAATTAAAACTGATTGAGTTACCGCGAGTGTAAGACATAGCTTGTCGGGCACGCTATTTAGTAATAATCCTGGCCTGTAAGCAAGAGGCTATATAGAGGTTAATTTATCATAGCTGGCCACTTTCAATGTATAAGTTAATTATACAAACTACTTACCTATGTGTTTTTAAAAAGGCTGCCGAAAAGAACTCAATAAAATAACCATAAAATAAATGTTTCTTCAATTAATATAATAAGTTGGAAATATTTTTGACATGAGCTGAAAAACTATAAGTAGGTAAACTATGTTGGAAAAAATTAAATTTACACTGTACTTACCTGTAGGTTGTGGTGAAACAATTATGTTTTTATCCAATTATAATAAAAGAACTCAAAAGCGTCCTGTTTGGGACGCATTTTGACATAAAATACGCCCCAAAGACAAACAAAAGCTGCGTTCTTATTTTAATCCCGCTGTCTCTCCGTTTTATATCATTTCAATGTGCCGCGCCGAACATTATTTTCGGTTGTTTGTGAGACTTGTATATATATTTTATCATATCTATATTATAATATATACGTAGAGAATTTAGTTGCAAACTTTTGTATAATAATTCTAATGCCATGGCGGCACATGTCACTGCGTATTATTTGTGTTAAGTCACTGTCAACTGTCAAATTTTCAAATTGCAATAGCTCAGTTGAATGAAATATTTTGTGCGTGTTGCACGCTCTATGGTATACTTTAATCTTTAATAATATTATAAAACAATCCTTTAAGACTTGCTTTGATATAAATAAAAATTATGATTATATTTTAGTTGCCGAATCCGCAGTATTATATCGATAATAATCCCTATTTTGTAAATAAATTATTGTATCTAAATTATATTTATTGTATTCTATATTTGGTAGTCTAGTCTTTTATTAACCGTAGGTATAAGATACGAAATAGGAAAAACTTTTTAAGTATCCATAATCCATTAAAATTATTAAAATTTGATAAATAATGTGTAATTAATTTACCAATTTTTATTTGTAATGTGTGCATAAGCTGGTCTGGTAAAATCGGTTATAGTAACAATAACTCGCTGTATCTCCGTTAGAGATGTTCTTCTATCTCTGTTGCTCTCATACAATTTTGTACCCGCCTCGCTTACACTTCTATGGAAATCCACAGATAAAATTGTGAAATAATAGATAATTGCAAAAGTTTTTCCTATTTCTTTAATTTTTAATGGACTTGCTATTAAGATATTTTGTAAAGAGTTTTAAGTAGTTCACTGATGAACGTTGATAATAGATTTCTTTTTAATTATACGGATTTTAATTTTGTGAGAATTAACTCTTAAGATTTGATAGATATACCTACCGTGTCCCAAAAATTGTGTCAAAACGCCGAACTGTTCCGGTTTGTGGTGTAAAAATCACCTATCTACCACCCTGTAACAGTATCTGATACCGATGAATACAATTGACTTACTGCCAGTTCCAGAAAACATATTTAAAGAAAAAAAATCTTTGACTGTCAAAATGAAAAATAAAGTGACGGTATTATATTTATTGAAACAACTTTAAGGATGCTTTCTGCAACTGGCGGTAAGTTTACTTAATAAATATTTAAATGTATATTATTCTGTACAAACTACCAAACTATGAGTTGCTCAATCTGCTCATTTACGTACAACTCAATTATCAAGACTTTGTCGTATAATAGACAGTTCTATCATACCGCATTTGGCCGGAAGCGATGTGATTGGTTAATTTAGATCGCGTCATTATCGCCACGACCATATACCCCGCAAAAATTGGTTGACGCAGACTTATTAAAGTAGCGGCACGCTATGATGGCCGTTTTGACATATTATAATAGTGATGTGAAATGTTAATTTATTCTCGAAAATTGACAATAAAGAACAGTAATTTGCTCCTTCAATGTAATTATTAATTAATACGAAACTTCATGAGTGGACAAACGTCAAAACGGCCATCATAGCGTGCCGTATGTTTAGTAATAATTATGTATTGTCGATCTTTTCTCTTCAAATATAATTATAATTATAAAAGCTGCAGAGACGCTGCGACATACCGCGGTCTATAGTCTGAGTAGAAAGCTTTTTTAATAACAGGAGGAAGAAAGATTTCCATTCAGTAACTTAGCGAATCATACATTAGTTTCTATGTTAACATTTGTTTCAAATGTACACTCACCGATAGTTGCAGAAAGCATTCTTAAAATTAATGTTTCATTATATCACATACTCTTTGACTGTCAATATGAAAAAGAAAGTGACGGTATTATATTTAATGAAACATTCACTTCACATTAGGGATGCTTTCTGCAACTAGCGGCGAGACTGTGTGAGTTAACGAAAGTAAAGTGAGAATTTTTAAATGCTAATAGTCATCCTCAAAATAGATTTAATTAACACTATTATACAGAATTGTGAGCTTTGTTTTTAATCGGCGAATATCGAACAAATTGTGATATTTTAAATGTGTAAATAAATATATGGCACATTATATATTTGTTTTATTTTTCAACGAGCACTGCTGGGGAATTCTGCCGGTGTGGACCTACTTTCTTCATTCGATTTCCTTTCTTTTTCTTCTTCATTCGATTTTATATTTCGTATACAAATAGTAACTGTCTGTTCGTTTCATTGATGACACCACAATCTTAGCAAGTCTTAGCGATCCTAAAGCAGCTTCACAAATACTACAAAAAAGCCTAATTTAAATTTGTCACTGGCTTAATAAAACTAAGCTAAGGGACTAAAACTAAGGGACTTCCCATAAACAGGTCCAAGACCAAAGTCATGGTGGTGGATAGATCTGGGAAGTTGGAACTAACTGGTGCGCTGGGCCTAGAAATGGTGGACAACTTTATCTACCTGGGTTCCAACATAAGTAACGATGTTTCGTGCGAGAGGGAAGTACGCAGGAGAATTGGCATGGCTAAGAGCGCTATGTCTCAGCTTGGAAGAATCTGGAGAGATCGCAACATTTCCGTAAAAACTTAGACCAAACTGGTACGGACCCTAGTCTTCTCAATATTTTCGTACGGCGCTGAGACTTGGACACTGAAAGCTGCAGACCGCAAACGCATTGACGCCTTTGAGATGTGGTGCTGGAGAAAGATGCTCCGTATCCCCTGGACAGCATTTCGATCTAATCTCTCCATACTGCGTGAACTCGGGATCTCCTCGCGATTGTTTTCCGAATGTCTGCGCAGAGTTTTAGAATACTTCGGTCACATCGCAAGGAAGGACGATGGAAACCTTGAGAGGCTCATTGTGGTCGGCAAAAAAGATGGGAAGAGGCCTCGTGGACGCAGTCCAACACGATGGTCCGATCAGATCCGCTCCGCCTTCGACTCTACGGTTCACAATGCCTTTCACACCGCCAGAGCCAGGAATAGATGGAGAGCGATCATACGTGAGAAAGTGATACAGAGGGGTGGTCACGACCCTCAGTACTGAGGATTACGACGCAGGGAGGAATAAAACTAAGCATATGCTGCGACGCAGCAAGACTTCTAGGATTATTTTCAACATACATAATATGAAAAACAATTAATTTCTTGGCAATAATATTAAAACCCTAAATGTCTTTTTTAAAAGTCTTGATAATAAGTAGCATACAGACAAGGTTCACAACGCACTTAATGAATTAAATGATCTATCATTGCAACAGAATTAAAAATTAGTTGGAAAAAACATGTGTACAAAATTGAATTAGCTGTAAAAAACAATGCACGCTTCACTCAGAAATCTGCGCCGGCAATACGAGGCGTAGAGCAGGACAGACGCATGTCTGCAGCCTAGTGAAACTCTTACGGCCTTACAAATAAACTTGGTATAAAGTTATAACTAAGCATAAACAAAGAATATGCAAAATGTTTACAATATCGTTGACAACACTGTCAATACAATGATAATTCTGAAGTTTTCCGAATGACAAGCAGCCTTGCAAATAAACGCGGGAAACGTTTTACGTCCGAACAAACCATTCGTAAGCAAAATGTCTATTTGTAAACATTTAACATATTCTTGGTTTATGCTTGTTTTGCTTGCTTTATAACTGTATGCCAATTTAAGGCCGTAAGAATAAAGCGATTCACTCGATTGTATGAAACGTGCAGTCATTGATAGATTGACAGATGACGGTTATACCTAATGTTGTTAAAAACGGAGACAGACTAGCCTAACGTTTTAAGCAATTGTTTGCTTTCAAACGTAGCCGCATAATACTTCGACGCCAATCGCCATCCTGTAATTACTACTAGGTATGTCAAACTAATGTTAAATCTCACTGCACGTTTCAAACTAAATTTTAATTTTTACTTAGGTAGTTCCGCCTCTTATTACGTAGTATTTATATCCTCTTTGCATGCTGCGCCACACGTGTTTGTGCCGCAGCGTACGTAGCTCTTACTAAGTACATAGATTATTATAAAAACTGCTCTGCCTTGAGTTGAATAAACCTGCGTCGTCTGCGTCGTGAACGAAACAATATCAATAAATATCGTATTCACACTAAAAACTTCTCATTAAGCGACACCTAACAGCATATAATTCCCAAATGCTGATCATCTAAAACATCTTGTTTTGCAACTGGATAAAGACTTACAGAAACATTATTCACAAAGAGAACTCACGTCTCATGGTGCGTACTTAACGAACTGCTCCACCAAATCCTTTAAAAAAGCACATATTGCAGCACCCAACATTTGATCCAGATGAGTCATTCAACAACTATTAAATGTCCCAAACTATGACACAGGTTGTTGCATAGTTATACATAAAAATACGTCAACTACACTGAATCTGCATTCCAAACTGATACTTCTAAATTTCTACAGCATAGGAACTTAGTTACATTGATATCAGTCATCGATTAGATAAATTGAAAAATGCTTCATTAAGCGGTTATTGAAATAGCAATAGCTGGAAATGAATTAAAATATAGAAAGTGGCCGTAAGTTTTGTTACAGTGAAGGCTAATGTTAAAAGGTAACAACAGTAAAAACAGCAACACGCACAGAGAAATAAACGGAATTCTAAAATACAGCATCACAGTGGTAGAAAATGTTTAAAGTACCAATCCTCCCCCTCAGATATCTGGAAATAGGTATTGAAACAGCAAATAATAATAGATTTATTTAATCACGTTATAAAATATTAAAAATTACCTAAGTATATCAACATCATTCATATAATAATATACAATACGCAGCTCAAATAGGAAATTATGCGAATACAGACCCACCACGCCGATAGGGTAAAGCGACCAATCGCGGACCACCTTGATATTTATTACAATCAATCACGAATATCTATACTTTTAACAATTTAATCACAGATATCATATCCAGAGTTACAAACAAGCAAGGGATCTTTAATTAGTACACTTAGCCCTTTTACGAACATTCTGTTAAGTAACATTTTTGCTATGGCTAAACTATTCTAATCTTCTTTTAATTTTTTATGGGAATAACATTAGGCACTAGAGTGAATTTTATACGGTTAAGAATTCCATATGTTCGTTTAACAAAATGCACGTATGAAACCAACCACCCGACCTCATAATTTAAGTGCGAAACAACAACTTTGTGCGATAAAATATATCATAAAACAATTAATAATCGGTTAAATACCACGAAGCAGAATCGATCATAGAATTATGAAATAATATTATACAATTTATTATGTACATTTAGCAGACTCTCGCTTTTGCCGGGCGCTAAAATGACAAAGCTTCTCATTGATATATTTTTGGCTAAACTTTACATTCACAGAGTACCACAGATAAAAGCATATTAAGTGGGATAAGTCAAAATGTTTCAAAAATCATGTTTCAATTAATATATTTTTGAAAGAAATGTTATTAAATTAGTATCAACTGAATTTACGAAACATTAAATACATTTTTGAGTTAAGTATTACAGAAGTTATACAAATTTAAAAAAAAATGCATACATTCATAATAATTCAGCAGCCAGCGTCAAACATTATTATGCAATTTATCATATTCAAAGGTCATAAAAACAATAGTTTAGTAAATCTAGAATTCTTATTTTTTCGTGACCACATACATTTAAATTTACGAAATAATTTAGCATTCACTTTTCTACCTTCGTTTATTCTGTTAGAGTAAAACTAGCTAGGGAATTATGATAATATGATTGATATTGTCTTTTAATATAAGTTAAGCGACTTATTTCCGATCTCTAGCAACAATAACTTTAATAACAAAATAAAATTGAAAGTTGCAATTGCAAAAATAAAAAACTAGGTTCGAGTAGCATAAACAAATAAAAATAATTCAAATAAAATTCTTAATTTGAACCCAAAAAGACGTCTAGTAGAAAACAACACATAAGAGTTGTAAAAATACAGTATTCTTCTTAATTTAAGTTAATGACATCATATTAAAACTTATTTTGATCATTTGAACAAAGTTAAGCTACTTTATGCTATATCAAAATAAAATCTATATATCTGTATATTTCATTTAGTGTAGCGTCACTAGAAGAACTCTTACAGTTATAATTATACGACTTTATAAACAACACCATAATTTATAGCCCCGTAGGATACCAGGAAAAAATATTAGGAAAATATTGATTAAAACAAAAATCTCAAGAAGTCGGAAATTAGCACATTTACCCTACCAACTTTCAACTATTCTACGTAATATAAAATTGCGTAAAAGATATTTACAAATAATTACTGTTACCTATAAAACTTGGAAGTCCCTATCACCACGTAAAATATCTATAAATTATAAAAACACTCTCCAGACACAGACTGGCTGGCGAACCAACGGTCAACGGAAAGGGTGAATAAAATTAAATAAATAAAAATAGTCAAAATTAAAGAAGCAATCTGTAATCACTACTTTCAGATGCTCAATAAATCCCATTCCATATTTGTAAAATTTCTGCACCACTTTTAAAATGTTTAAAAAGCCTGCAATTAATGTTAATATGTTATAATAAATTCACTTGTTTTAAGTCGTGCACACAATTTCAGTTTAAAAAAAATAATATAAAGCCTCTTAATACGGAACTTACTCTTGGGTCAGTAGTCACACTGTGCTTCCAAATATTCACTTTTTGATTGTGTTGGCAATTTTATCGTTTAAACAGTATGGAATTATAATCCCGAGAGTTATTATCTGGTGAATCAAAATTAAATCACACTAACACCTTTTATAACCCCTCATATAAATATATATTTATTTATCTTTACCCATGCTTTAAATCCTCTATAAAAGATTCTGAAACAGTTAGCTTTACCAACATTAAAACACCCAATGTCGTAATAACCATTACATTATCCAAACGAGTGTTGTAATGTTGTAATGAATTTCATAACAACACTCCTTGGTTTTTTTTTCGATCCCTTCATGCACAAAGAGTTTCAACAAACAGCCACATTCTTATTGCTCGATGCCAACATACACAAATCATAATTCTAGGTGTGGGCATGATCAGAACTGCTTAAGGTTCACTTGATGGCAGGGCAATATCCAGATCCAGGTATACATCGTTGGAATGCTTAATAAATAAATTCCGTAGAGCAAACGAGTGACCACTAATTGATAGACGAAGTGCACGTTTGGCTTCAGTTCAGATCAACGGCGTTTTGTTAACTAGCATTATAGATAATTTATACGTCTAGATTGACTGTGACAGCTGTGAACACGGCGAAAACAATAGCGGCGGACTGTTAGCCTCTATTTTCAGCAGCACACGCACACTAAAACAGAGTGAATAACGTATCGCGAGTATAAGTCGTAGCTTGTCATGCACACTAACGCAATAAGCCTGGCCTGTTGTCATGACATCATGATAAGACTACACGACTACGACGTGCGGTGTCATTAAGTGCGCAATTATAGTCATAAGTAGGGTCGCAAAGGACAATGATTTTCCATAATAATATGCAGTTCACTTCGTCGGAATTTATTTAGTAAATATCAACTGGACACATTAAGTAGTGAAATACAACAATAACTATTGTAAGACAACTATATCAATAAAGCTCTGGCTATTTTACTCACACAAAAGTTCATTTTAATCAATAAAAAATAACTTCGCCGGTACATTATGAGAGTTGAACAAAGCAAACAGAATTTTATAACGAGGCGGTACTCGAACGGTTAGCTCAGTTGGTTAGAGCACCGGCACGGAACGCCGGAGGTCGTGTGTTCGAATCCCGCATCGTTCATAAAATTTTGTTTTTCAAATTTTATTTGTGTATTAATCCTAGAAGTGAAGGTTATCACTTTATATTGTTATCTGTTATCACTTACATTATTATGCTTAGGCCACACTGCTGTTTTAACCGCGCGCGGTTATTACTTGTTCAAATGAAGCGATTTTAGTTGCTGCTAAGTCGCTTGTGGTATGAAATATAGACTGACAATATATGGCAGTAGAAGACCCAGAGAAAATTAGGGGGCATTGATGGGGCGTGGGTAGATTGAAAAATATAGTCTAAAAAGGCAAAAAAATACACGAAAATACTCTAGAAAAAACATATTCTCAAAGTGGGCGGTGAGCAAAATAAGGTTGAGAAACTATGATATAGACGAACAAATCGTGCTAGAGAGAAGAAAATCTCTAACGGATATGTACCAGTGGAAGGCTTCTTTGCACAGGATGCCGGCTAGATTATGGCTACCACAACGGCGCCTATTTCTGCCACGAAGCAGTAATGTGTAAGCATTACTGTGTTTCGGTCTGAAGGGCGCCGTAGCTAGTGAAATTACTGGGCAAATGAGACTTAACATCTTATGTCTCAAGGTGACGAGCGCAATTGTATTGCCGCTCAGAACTTCTGTGTTTTTTAAGAATCTTGAGCGGCACTTCATTGCTGCATTGTAATTTGCAGGGCGTAACAGTTGCCACCTGAACGTCCTGCTCATCTTGTCCCTTATTTTCATAAAAACAATGGAGCAAGATAGAAAAGGAACGTGAGTCTAAGTTAGCGCACACATTGATTAATCGGGCTGTCAAGTGGTATATTGTGTTGTATTGTTGGCGTGATTGTGACTTTATTCTTATTTGAAAGTCAATGTATTGACGACACAGTATCCGCCATTTTGTAACAAATTATATATTAGTTTATTCCACTCACAAAATCTCGCGGTTAAAAACCGCGGCGGTTTTAGCTATAGTGTGGCCTAAGCCTTAGAGCGTTCAATTTCAATATAATATTTTGTTGAATGTTTATTTCTACTAAAATTTATGTTCCGCGCGGGCATCGAACTATGAATGTCCATAAATTTTGGTATAAATAAAATTTTTAACTATCCCAGTATCGAGAGAAACTCAAATAACAATTTTGTGTCAGTTATTATGTGTGAACTAATAAAAAACCAAAGAGGTTATTTTTTTTTTAACAAAACCCTACACTATATCCCTGTGTACAAAAAATGCAAAATATATATTATATATAAGTAACGTAACATATAAAGCTCATCTGTCGGTATTGTTTGAGACACAATTATTTTGCTTGTGGTTTTTAATATCGTAGTGTAGAAGGCAACCCACCGCACCAAAGTACCTGCAAATATATAAAAAAAAGTCAGAACTGCGAGTGCGTATTCGATTTTGCGTTGCTATAAAATTGAATGTTTAAGGGCGGGCTCAACCAGACTGGAGTAAGTTTTAACTCGCGACTAACTAACTACAGTTAAATGCTAAATTTGCATTTTACCAACCACTACCTAAGAATAATGTAACTATTCGCGATTAAATATTTACACAGATGATTTTGGGTCTATAAAAGTTGCTATTCTATTCTTTATATTGTGGCCTTTGTGGAAACTACCAAGTAATGCATAATAGTACGGTGTTGAAGAGCATTAAGGTTAATCTGAGAATAACAGTTGTCAGAGCAGAGATGTCACTTGTCATCTAGAAGACGACTAAAACAACTGTCAAAATTTGACACTTCACTCTATTATCCTACAAAATTGAATTTTTATGGCATTTCATGTAAGTAACAATAGAACATGGAATTCTGTCGGTTTACACATAATACATACGTTCACTCTTCGGTCATCATACATATATATTACATCATGTATACATCGATATTAATTTCACGTCTTCTGTTCATACAGTACGTAAATTATTTGTATGTAAGTTTAGTGAATTAATCATAATAATTATATTTCTTAGTCTTATAATAATAGTTTATTACCAAATAATAAAACCATTATAACTTGTTAGCATGCATACGTTGGAAAAACGGAAACAAAAATATCCAAGGGATAAATTATTCCTGTATAGTTATCATCGTGTTTGGTCGAATCCGTCCTCAGTCGCTCGAGCTGTCGATGGTTTACAAGCAAGCGGCGGGAAAAAGTAATACGTCCTGTCGCTGGGAGAGCCCGGCACAAACTGATCGGAGGATTTCATCATCATCAGACGTTCACTGCTGGACAAAGGCCTCCCCCAAAGATTTCCACGACGATCGGTCCTGCGCTGCCCTCATCCAAAGTATTCCGTCAGTCTTGACCAGGTCGTCGGTCCATCATGTGGGCCAACCAACACCACGTCTTTCGGTACGTGGTCGCCATTCAAAATTTACTGCCCCAAGGGTCATCTGTCCGTCGAACTATGTGCCCTGCGCACTGACACTTCAGTTTCGCCATCACTTGGACTGCTATGGGTGACTTTGGTTCTCCTACGGATCTCCTCATTTCTGATTCGATCTCGCAAGGAAACTCCGAGCATAGCCCTCTCGATTGCTCTCTGAGCGACCATGAGCATTCTCATAAGGCCCATAGTTAGCGACCACGTCTGCGTACCGTAAGTCATCACTGGCAACACACACTGGTTGAAACCTTCGTCTTCGGACACTGTGGTATTTGGGACGAGAAGATTTTACAGAGCTTCCCGAACGCTGCTTATCCGAATAGAATAACTTACTGGATTGTTTGCCCGAGGTAGACGTACTCGTCGACAATTTCGAGAGTACAGTTCCCAATTGTTATAGGAATAGGCGCGACATGGACATCTGACATGATTTTCCTCTTGTGTCTTAATGTGATGTGATGAGTCTTCCACGTGATCGGAGGATTTACAATGTTATTAAAATAATTGTGAAATATATATATTTTGTGGCGTGTCGAGCCAAACAGCTCTTCGGAACACTCCCCGTAATAAATGCGATATCTTTACGTGAGGCAATTTACTCACCCTTCGTGTTCCAAGAATAACGCCTTCAAAGCACCCTTAGACCAATATGACATGGCGTAAGAGAGCAGCTTCATAGACAGCGGGTTGACGCGCAGGAAGTTACCACAAAACACCACCTGTAATTAATAATTGAAGCCAAATAAAAATTATGTAATGAAAGTATTGTTTATAGTGTTTTTATCATAATAAATACGAATTCAATACTAATTTGTTATAAATACATGATAATTATTTATATTTTCAAAATTAAAATCATAGTTTTATTATCTGTATTTCACGCGACCACCATTTTGTGACGTCACTATAGCGGAAACAATTTGTTTTTAGCAACACACCAACGATAGGGACTGTGAAAGATAATTTTTATTATTATAAAAATCAATAAGGATTCAAATTCAAATATTTTTATTCAAAATAGGATGTGACATCACTTATTGAGTCAAAAACTACCACCCATTCCAAAATGAATGCCTCAGACCTGAGAAGAATGGGCGCAACAAACACAGCGGGCTTTTTTTTTTCATCAAAAAATATGATTACAAAGTAATATTGTACAATTAAACTTATTATTTAATAGCCTGAGGGCGGTCACTGCATTCCCAATCTGTGGTATCATTAAGAAAGTCATTTATGTTATAGTAAACTTTACCACACACACGTTTTTAACAATTCTTTTGAATAACGTAATACTTTTGTTTTAAACATTTTCTGGGATCTTGTTGTAAAATCATATAAATCGCCCCACAAAAGACTTACTAACTTGACTTAGCCGAGTAGTAGGCATCATAAGTGCATGTCTGTTCCTGGTGTTAACATTATGGTTATGACTGTTTCTGGCAAATTCACTTATTAGTTTTCAATTAATTCGTAAGCTACCAAATTAGACTCGAAGTACGAGTATATTGGATATTGAATATATTGAAGGATTGGCCTGTTCTACAGCATACGCGGTTAAAATATTAGACAATAATTAACTACTTAATACTTACTTATTAAATACTTTAGTTATTTCCATAGTATTATGCCCTATGATATTATAAATACCATTTTCGTGCAGATGAGGGCTATTCGCGCTATTTTAATAATTATTCTACAAATTTTATCTCTCAATTTAATCTTTAAAATGTTATGTAGGTACCTGCATAAGCACATAAGCGAATTTTTCTAGAAAACTTGATAATCATACCGGGAACATACATAAACTTGTCATGCCTACTACTCGGTTAAGTCGAGTTAGTATTGGACGACTGTATATGCTTCTACAACATGATACCAATTAATGTACAAACTAATTTGTTACAAAATTCTGAACTGAATAAATGTTTTTTTATTTAAGGTCACAAGCATACATGATTTACATTTTTACGTTGACAGCCGCATACCGGCCGTTCCCAATATTCAGTCTATCTCTTACTTAAGATAAAAATAGTTACTATCGTTGACTTTTCTGTCCCAATAAACTTATCGACGGCAACTCACCTTATCCGTACACACCGTCTGGTCAATAGGGGCGACGTATAGCTTACCAGCGATAGAAGTTTGTAGAGAAATTTGCAATTCCCAATATAAGGCGATAAGAATGACTTATTATTGACAGCTAATTACTGACAGTAGAAGGTAGTAATTTATCTCTATCTGTAGATAGTATATTGGGAACGGCCGTTAGTCTTTGGACTGTGTTGCAGTTATCAGCGCCCAGACTCCTGACAATTTTGATTATGCCTATCCTACTAATATTATAAATGTGAAAGTTTGTATGTCTGGATGTATGTTTGAACTTTTTTAACGCAAAATCTACTGAATAGATTTTGATGAAACTTTACAATAATATAGCTTACACACCAGAATAACAAATAGGCTATAATTTATAAAACTATAGTGTGAATTATACAAAATATAAAAGAAGTGTGATTGTTACTAATGAATACAACTAGCGCCATCTCTTATCAACTAGCAAGCAAAAGATCAATACAATTTATATGGCTAAACAACGTTTGCCGGGTCAGCTAGTGCTGTTATAAATGTAATACCAAAAAAAAATTAAAACAAAGCGTGGGTGTGTGTAAGAGTGTGTGATGTGTGAGTATATGTGGGTTTTCAATCTTCAACATCGTCGTATGTAAGATCAGGAAGCCATTTAGAAAGTTATTAAATACTAGCTGACCCGACAGACGTTGTTCTGTATATAATGAATAAAATAATGTTTTTATATGAATTTGTCAATAATATATCATAACATCAAAAATTACTTCGTAAAATATGCACCCTGCTGTCGTAATGAAATTGTTTCACAGCAGAACTGTCAAACCGTGCGTCAATAAATTCTCTCATAGATATTATGTATGGACACATCAAAGGAAAAACAAATTTGTTGTTTTTATTTAATTTAGCAGCATTTTCCTATTTATTCACCTTTTAAACCTTCACTGGACTTCCACAAATAATTCAAGACCAAAATTAGCCAAATCGGTCCAGCCGTTCTCGAGTTTTAGCGAGACTAACGAACAGCAATTCATTTTTATATATATAGATTTAAAATAAAAGTTTTACATTGCTGCTGTAGACGTATACAAGATGACTTTTACATTAAATACGACAATTTAACACCCTCAGGCTCTTAAATTATAAATGTTTATTGTAAGATTTTTATAACAAAAAACGCTGAGTTTCTTGCGCCCATTCTTCTCAGGTCTGAGAACACCAGTGTATACAAAGCTGTGGAATGAGCTTCCTTGGCATAAAGGCATAAAAAGGCATTTATTTTCTCAAAATTGATTCCTTTAGAATTCTTTTTGATGTCATTTCTTGTGTGTGTCATGTCACTACTAGATACAACTACCGCTTCGGAAACAAATGGCGCTCTGAGAGAGAAGAAGCGGCGCAAGAAACTCTCCCAGCATTCTTTTTTATTCGCTCTTTTCAATAAAAATATACAATATTGTACAGTCATTTCTATCGCTATAAAATAATCACAATCTAGTCCCAGGCTGTCCGATCATTTAGATATTCAGCAGTGGAGTAATAGGATTTACGACGGAGCTATTTTTTAATAAAACATTTAAATTTATTTATAGATAATGCCTGAACAGTGGCTGGGACTTTATTTAGTCTATACATTTACCCTTAAAGCTATATGTATCTTATGAAGCCTACTAGAACTAGTTACAAGCCATCCCTTATTTCTAGAGTTATAATAACCTTGTGCGGTGTTTCCGGGACGATACGACATGGGTAGCTTCAATAAAAGCGCGTACACCTTCCTTAATGGCCGGCAACGCTCCTGTGGTTCCTCTGATGTTGGTGTGGTGTGACGTACGCTAAGTGATTTTGAATCCTATTTTGAATAAAAATATTTAATACAAGTGTTGACAGACCCGTCCTATCCTCTCGTTGAGAGCACACAGTCGCGCAATGGAGCCGATGTTGTTTGTGATGGTGACCAGAGTCGCTCGCGCCAGATCCTCGCGAGACACCTTCGCGCGCCGCTCAGCCGAGCACATGTGCCCAAAACTGTAAACAATAATCGAATATATAAAATTATTGTGTCCCGGTAGTATTTACCAAACCCCTCCGAAACGGCTGAACCGATTTGTATGAAATTTGTGTGCATTTTCTTTTTTATGAAAATAATCGACGAGACGAGCAGGATGTTGAGCTGATGGTAATTGATACGCCCTACCCATTACAATGCAGTGCCGCTCAAGATTCTTGAAAAATTCTGCGCGGCACTACGATTACGCACGACACCTTGAGTCATAAGATTTTAAGTCTCATTTGCCCAGTAGTTTCACCGCATATTGGTGCATATCGGATAGGACTGAGAATCGGCCATAATCTATTTTTCATAACCTTAAATGATAATAGTGACCCACCCCTTAATATTTATTTTAGTTTTTTGAGTTTTATTTTATTTTATTACGATTCAGAATTGAAAAATACTTCAACTTCAAATTTTCGCTCTTCTACAATCTACAACTATTTTTGTTCCATCCACAAACCCTATAGGTTGCAAGACGGCAATCGAATACAATAATTGTAGTACGATATATTTAGTTTTTTTTTAAATTGTTTATATGGCAATACAACGTTTACTGCATCAGCTAGTAATAATATACAAATTAGATTTATAACCAAAATTTATCAACGATGCGGGACTCTAACCCGCGACCAACCGTTCGAATTACTGTTCTAATTTTATCCATAAAGAAGCTATAGGAGGTCGAAAATGACCTGAACTAATTCGAGATAAGGATGGTACGGCTGTGCGGCCCCTTTTTTTTAGCACATAAAATTTATCGTACTACAATAATCATTATATTCGATTGCCATCTTGCAACTCTTTTGCGTATCTGTGGATTGAATAGAATAATATTAAAATCGCGATACAAAATAGGTGTTGATTGTAGACGAGTGAAAATTTTAAATTGTACGTTGTTTTTCAATGCTGAATCATAATAAAATAACAAAAATTGTCAAAAAAAGTATTTAGAGGTTCACCCCCTTATCGTTTAGGAGTATGAAAAATACATGTTGGCCGATTCTCCGACCTACCCGATATACACACAAATTGTCAAACAAAAATTGGTTTAGCCGTTTCGGAGGAGTTTGGTAACAAACACCGGGACACGAGAATTTTATATAGTATACTAGCTGACCCGACAGACGTTGTTCTGTATATAGTAAATCAAATAATGTTATTAAATTATATGAATTTGTCAATAATATATCATAACATCAAAAATTACTTCGTATAATATGCACCCTGCTGTCGTAATGAAATTGTTTCACAGCAGAACTGTCAAACCGTGCGTCAATAAATTCTCTCATAGAAATTATGTATGGACACATCAAAGGAAAAAAGAAAATTGTTGTTTTTATTTAATTCCGAGCATTTTCATATTTATTCACCTTTCAAACCTTCTCTGGACTTCCACAAATAATTCAAGAACTAAATTTGCCAAATCGGTCCAGCCGTTCTTGAGTTTTAGCGAGACTAACGAACAGCAATTCATTTTTATGTATGTAGATAGATGATACATACAGACGAAATAAGTGTCTTACATATTATTTCATTTCATTAAAATTTCGATAAAGACTGAAACAAAATAATATAATCAAAATTATTTTTAAGCAGCCCTAATCTGATTATTTTACGTATGAATGACGGTAGGGTTGTCACCTGCTCGCCACCAAATCCCCGGGTAGTCTGAATCGCTCGTAGTCCCCACCGTATATGTCCTTCACTAGTTTATCGACACTAGTGTTGTCCCCGCTAGCTGCCAACGCTATCGCCTCCTCGAAGCTACTGCAGCCCGTTAGAAGGCAGCACAACCCTAGGAAAGTGCCACCGCCCAAACTGAAAAATATTTACAACAGACATAAGTGATAATTGTTCAATTATTTATTTTATTTTGATATTTAAATAATTACAGGCACATGAGCAATCTAATTTTTAATATATATATATATTTTTTATGGAATAGGAGGACAAACGAGCGTACGGGTCACCTGGTGTTAAGTGATCACATTCTCTTGCAACACCAGAGGAATCACAAGAGCGTTGCCGGCCGTTAAGGAAGGTGTACGCGCTTTTTTTGAAGGTATGTCGTATCGTCCCGGAAACACCGCACAAGGAAGCTCATTCCACAGCTTTATAGTACGTGGAAGAAAGCTCCTTGAAAACCGCACTGTGGAGGACCGCCACACATCCAGATGGTGGGGATGATATCCTAACTTGTGGCGTGTCGAAGGTGGAATTTTTTAATCATAATAATATATTTTATTTGTCACACATAAAACATCGTAAAGGTACAAAAATATTTCAGAAAATATACACAATAATTATAACTAAAATATAAAATATTTTACAAAAAACGTAACGTTTCCAAAATACAAAGCAGCTTTACCAGTAGGAGGCTCCTTTGTACAGGATGCCAGAGTATTTTTTCTGCCGTGAAGCCGTTATGATTAAGCATTATTGTATTTCGATCAAAAGGGCGCCATAGTTAGTGAAATTACTGCAAACGAGACTTAACATCTTATGTCTCAAGGAGACGAGCGCAGTTTTAGTGCCGCTCAGAATTTTTTGCTTAATCAAGAATCCAGAGCGGCACTGCATTGTAATAATGGGCAGGGCGTATCAATAACCATCAGCTGAAGGTCCTGCTCGTCTCGTCCCTTCTATCTCTACATTTAAATATTGAAAAAGGGTCTTTGTTTGAGGCTCAATCAAGGCTAAACCACTGATCGTGTCGACATGAAACTGCCACCATTCGATGCGAAATTTATCCTAGATGGTTTATGGCTACTTATATTTTTATTGTATTTGTAACATGATGAAAAAAAAAATATTTTCTTTTAAAATTCGCCCAGCGAAGCGGGCAGGAGCGGCTAGTATTGTCATAAAAAAAAATTGTGTGTAAAAGTGTCAAATCTGGTTAATCACCTGGTACCGCTGACTCGGTAGTAGTGGCTGGGTCCACTGACCACCAACATGGAGACTCCACTGCCGATGTTCACCAGCAGGAAGGGATACGGGTTGGAGAAATCGTAGGGCTTCCGCACGTACTGGCTCAGTGACGCTTCCAAATATGGCGGCTGTGGAAATGTAGTATTTTTTATCGTATTTCAGCTATCGTAATATTTTAAATATAATTTTTACGTGTCACTACTACAGGGTTTGGTAAACACAGTATACAGTGTGGTTTTTTGAGAAGGGCGGTGATGGCCAAGTCGGAAACTATGAGACTTAGAGAAGTCGTGAAAGGAGTCATGCCATCGATTTATAAGAACCCAATAACCTTATTAGTTTATTATAGAAGTGTATACATTTACCCTTAAAGCTATTATGTATCTTATGAAGCCTATTAGAATTAGTTACAAGCAATCCCTTATTTCTAGTGTTATAATAGTTTCAATTGTTTGTCCTTCGCGAGGCGAAATAGTTCTGCCGCACTCGCGATGCCAGTCCATTCTCGGATGTTGCGCAGCCAAGACTTTTTTCTGGGACCTTACGCCTCTTCTTCCGGCAACTTTTCCCATCATGATGAGTTGTAGGAGTTTGTACCTCTCGTGCCTAAGCACGTGCCCCAAATATGCGACTTTCCTCAGCTTGACAGTTTGCATGAGTTCCCGTTTTTGATTGACGCGGCGCAGAAATTCCACATTAATTGTGTACAACATATGTCTATATGCAACTTATATAAGAACCTTTAAAAATCATTAATTAACGATTTGTCTACAAAAAGCATTAATGTTTATTTTTTTCTCTTTATTGTTTACTTTTTGTATTTGCGTTGTGATATTGTTAATACCCTAATACTTTCTGAATATTTACATTCATTATAATTTGTGGGACTCAAGGTTTTGCACTTAAGGCCATTTGCTGCCAAAATAAAATAAATATTTTTTTTTAAAGGCACAACCACAAAGATAATTAAAATATTACTGGATAAAATTTGAAAAACAACATTTTATGAACGACGCGGGACTCGAACCCACGACCTCCGGCGTTCCGTGCCGGTGCACTAACCAACTGAGCTAACCGTTCGAGTACCGCCTCGTTATAAAATCTTGTTTGCTTTGTTCGACTCTCAGGTTGTGGCTTCATCTACAGGATCTACTTTACAGTTGATAACCTGCTCAACCCCAATATTTGCATATTAGGAAATTGACGTGAAATGTCGCTTCTCGTAATTCTAAACAAATTTTATTTGTTTAAAAACATAACATATTGTTTAAATATTACTGGCCCAAAAGAGATGTATAAGAGCTGTGGCTGGCATAGTGCCCTTCGATAGCTGCAGACCTCTATTTTTAAATTTAAATATACTGTGACTGCTACCGAAATTTACGTACTAGAGGCTAGCTTATTTGTTAAGAATAATTCAAATCTTTTCACTCGGCTGGGCGACTGTTCTTAGTTTTTTTTTTATGGAATAGGAGGACAAACGAGCGTACGGGTCACCTGGTGTTAAGTGATCACCGCCGCACACATTCTCTTGCAACACCGGAGGAATCACAAGAGCGTTGCCGGCCGTTAAGGAAGGTGTTTTTTTGAAGGTACCCATGTCGTATCGTCCCGGAAACACCACAAAAGGAAGTTCATTCCTCAGCTTTGTAGTACCTGGAAGATAGCTCCTTGAAAACCGCAGTCCATCGCGTGATCCTATGAGACTTCGAGTACCCCACATTAGAACCACTTTGTACAAAAAAAAAACTGTCATGCTATGTGTGTAGAAATATTTAATAAATTATCAAAAGAAATAAGAGAGGAGACAGTGTTAAATAGATTTCAATTTAAATTATTAACACTATTGAAAGAATATTGTTTATACTCAATAAAGTAATATTATCGAAGTGGTAACTGTCACCAATACTATCTTTACCAATCTTAATATTAATATATATAAATCTCGTGTCACAATGTTTGTCCTCAATGGACTCCTAAACTAATGAACGGATTTCAATGGGGATTACTTCATGGAGTGCAGTTTAGTCCAACTTAAGAGATAGGATAGTTTTTATTTCGATTTGGGAGCCATAATTATTTTTATTTCCAATATTTGTTTTGTTTGGACATATTTTCTGTGAGAGTATTTTTGACGCGCGGTTTGACAGTTCTGCTGTGAAACAATTTCATTATAACAACAAGGAGCATATTATTATGTTACAATGAAAAATTATTGACAAATTCATCAAAAACGGTATTTTATTTATTATGTACAGAACAACGTCTGTCTAGTCAGCTAGTATGCATATAAATTACGTGACACGTTGTTTGTTCGCGATGGACTCCTAAACTAATGAACGGATTTTAATGGGGATCACTTCATGGTGTGCAGTTTGGTCCAACTTGAGAGATAGGATAGTTTTATTTCGATTTGGGACCCATAATTACTTTTATTTTTAATATTTGTTTTGTATGGAATATTTTTCTATGAGTGAATCTAGTGACGCACGGTTTGACAGTTCCGCTGTGAAACAATTTCATTATAACAACAGGGAGCATTTTTTACGAAATAATTCTTGATGTTTTGAAATATTATTGGCAAATTCCTATAAAACAGTATTTTATTTATTATCTACAGAACAACGTCTGTCGGGTCAGCTAGTAATATTATATTTTTTTGTGATTATTTTTATTACATTATCTCTTAGCATTTCATTTATTATTGTAAATGTGTATTGTAGGGTCTTGTAGGTCGTGTTAGGTTTATAATATCGTGACAAAAACATTTGCATGTCTAAGAAAATTTATCGAAGTTGGCGTTACTTTGCGGAAATCCATAATTATACAAATGATTTGAGTTTTCTTTAGTGTTAATTCCGCCAATATTTGTCTTTAAACAATTCGACACGTCTTTCGCCTCTACACGAGGCATCCTCAGGACGTGTCGTCTTGCCAAAATCTGGCACGAGACAGAATCAAATGATGAGCCGCCGCCGGAAGCCGCTTTTTTATACCCTCGTCCCATGAAATGAAGCGCTGTGATTGGTCGGCTGTTGTGACGTAGTAGAGACACGTAACAAAGGTGATGGGACTAAATTTGTTTGTTCATTCAACAATGTGAACATGTTATTTTTGTGTTTTATTATTTCTAATTGCTCTAACACATTTAAGCGAAATCCTTTTTCACATGTATGTAAAATATTAAAATTATTATTGTTTCCGAGTTAATTTAATTTAATTGATACCGGTCACTCACTCGGAATTGTAACAACTTTACTTGTGAATGTTTCTGGCAAAGTACTTTGACTTTGAAACCTTAATCGATTCCTCCGATCTGCTTGTACGCGTGTGTTAGTATCGCGGGACTCACCGCATCGTCGGTGGCGTTGTTATCGTCTGGGGCCCAGTAGTAGCACTCGTGGGGGTTCATCCCGTCGACGAACAGCAGACCAGCTATTAGAGAGTCCAGCTCGTCTAGCTTCGACAGCCTCATATTCACCTCCTGGAGGAAAATCATCAAATTTACATCAATAATTAAAAAAAAAAAAACAAAAAATGGTTACTCAGATTGACTACCATATTTTTGAAAAAAAAAAAAAAAAAACACTTCTTCAAAAATAATCTTCCATCGATTTCTTCTTTTTTCATTTCGATGCAAGTGTTTTAGTGTGCACGCGTTGTTGAAAATATAGGCTAGCAGTTCACCGCTATTTAGAAGTAGAAATTATCTAAGCTTGGAAGTACCTATCACGACTCCCATGCTCCAGTCCCGACTCGTTTTAGCCCTGTGCTTCGCCGGGGCATTAAAATAATAGGGAAGTCCCAGGCCCAAGAGTGTCGTAAGAGACAACTAAAGGCATTTACCAGTGGGAGGCTTCTTTGGAAGATGCCAGCTAGATTATGGGTACGATAACGGCGCCTTTTTCTGCCGTGAAGCAGTAATGTGTAAACATTATTGTCTTTCGGTCAGAAGTGCGCCGTAGCTAGTGAATCTACTGGGCAAATGAGACTTAACATCTTATGTCTCAAGGGGACGAGCGCAATTGTAGTGCCGCTCAGAACTTGTCGGTTTTTCAAGACTCCTAAGCGACACTGCACTGTAATGGGCAGGGCGTATCAATAACCTTCAACTGAACGTCCTGCACGTCTCGTTCCTTATATTCATAGAATAACTCTTACCTTTATAAAGTCCTGTTCGAATTTGTATGCCCCTCCGCCGGTCGCATAGATTGTGTTGACCAGAGCTGCCATGCCCTTGGATCGAGCTAGCTGTAGGAACGCCCCGACTTCGCTCGTCGGGAAGCGGATAAAATGCAGAGTTCCTCGACGACCTCGAATTGTTACATTCTCCATCTGTGACATAAGTAAATATAATAAATAAAGATTCATAAATAATTCAGACGACCCATATAGCCGAATGGTTAGTGACCCTGACTACTAAGCTAGAGGTCCCGGGCTCGAATCCCGGTAGGTGCAAGCAATTCATATGATGAATATGGATGTTTGTTTCCGAGTCATGGATGTTTAAATGTATTTATGTATTTTTTTATATGTATTTATGTATGTTTAAGTATGTATATTGAAAACAATATGTCATGTTTTTAAAGTGATAACCCTCACTGCTAGGATTAATACACAAATAAAATTTGAAAAACAAAATTTTATGAACGATGCGGGATTCGAACCCACGACCAAAATCTGGCACGAGACTGACGGCGAGACAACACGTCCTGAAGATGCCTCGATGTAGAGGCGAAACACGCGTCGAATTGTTTTAAAAACAAATATTGGCGGAATTAAAAACAAACACTAAAGAAAACTTAAATCATTTGTATAATTATGGATTTCCGCAAAGTAACGCCTAATTCTATAAATTTTCTTTTAAAAGGCGATTATGAGACTAGAGTTGTTTATAGCAATAAAACTGAAAAATAAAGTGAAGATGTACCTGTAAGTGCACATCCCTCCTCCCGGTCTTGCCGTACGCGGAGTTCCTGGTGAGGTACCGCCGGATGCTCTTGAGAACCTCTGTCTCCTTGTCCAGCTCGCGTCTGTTGTTCTCGCGCGGCTCAAAGTACACCAGCTTCGTGAGGGTCCCGCCGATGTCCATGCCGAACCAGGGCATCGCTGGCAAAATAATTATTACTTTACATTAAACAGTGCAGTTAGGGGTTAAAAGGTTAAGGTTTTCCAATGGAGAGGGCTCGCAGTTTCCCTGCAAGATTAAATCAGAAATGAAGAGATCCGTAGGAGAACCAAAGTCACCGACATAGTCCCGATGATTTGCGCAACTGAAGTGGCAGTGGGCAGGACACATAGCTCGACGGACAGATGGCCGTTGGGGGCCGGTAAGCCCTCGACTGGCGACCACGTATCGACAATTTTTAATGAAATCTGGCGAAAAATCTCCCTTCTTTTATCTCGATTTCTGGCAAAACTGCAAGTCCTATGGAAAAAATGGAAAAGTTGTAGATAAAAATAAAAAATGGAAAAGTTGTAGATAAAAATAAAAAAACAAAAAAATTTGTTTTTTGAATTTTTTCACAAAACAAAAATTTGCAAAAATAAAAGCTGTAAGACATCTTTTTATTACCTACAACTTTGTCATTTTTGTCAACTTTTTTCCAACTTGGTTAGCTTGGTTTATTTGTAGGAATTAAATTGCCTATATAGGCAATAAGGCAATTCCTACTAATTCAATATTGTTACGAATACACAAAGCACAAACTAGCGCCATCTAGCGTTAACCAGTAAAAGATCCACTCAAAGATCAAAGACAACATGAAACCCCCCTACTCAATACTAGATGCCGTTAAAGGAAACCGAAAGGAACTCGAAAATCGGGTACATGCACGAACTTTCTAGAATCATTCCAGCCGGTCGATCACGTTCACGCGACTCAGGTACGTTCTAGAAAGAAACTTTCTGGAATGGTCTGGGACTAGTCTCGGCCCATATAAATAGCCGCAGGGATTGCCTCCCTGTTCCAGTTGCCAGTTCACTTCAGTTTGAGCTACCTTGGCGACTTCGAAGTGAAAACTAGTGATCAAGAGTGATACCAGCGAAACCTACGACTTGGCTACGATCTAGGACATCGTTAGTGCTTAGTGTTTGGACCTAGTGCTAGTGAATAAAGTCTTCAAAAGAGTCAGCAGATCTTTCTGTCCAGATCCTTCGAACCCTAAGGCCCAGAACACACGGTGAAACGCAAATGCAACGAAACTGCAACTACTAAGTAGTTACTTTTGAGTTGCATTTAAGTTTCTGCCATAGATTCCTTAAAGAGACCACATATGACGCGACCAGTGCAGGAAACTCGCGTTGCGTTTCATTCATTTTTTGTCTTAGCGTATTTTTTACAAAATGGCTGACGGCGAACAAAACAACATTAAACTTGTGTTAGAAGTGCAAAAATATCCGTGCTTGTATAATATCACACAATAAAGCTACTCTCGCAAGACTGAGACTGATGAAGCATTCTATCAGTTTCTTGTAATTATTTGGCAGCCACAAACATACGACAGTTCTTCTCAATGTAGGTATGTATCCACATAGTTCTCTTTTTGCGCCTTCTTCTTTGTCTAAGATACAAATACATAACCACAATTTCTTCGTCACTTGAAGAACTCATTATGCACACGTATTTCTCAACGAAACCCGAAATGATTGTGGTTGCAGCGTGTGTGGAAAATGGTTGAAACTGGTTTCAAATCAATAATTTCAAATGGGTTTTGTTGCATTAGCGTTTCACCGTGTGTTCTGGGCCTAACACGTAACAATATATTGAATGAACGCCCCCTGAGTTGACCAGCTAACGTCAGGGTGTTGAATGTGCGTGACGGTGTGCATCACAAACACAAACACGCAGATAAGATACAAAAATGGTTTTAAACACTTGATAACAAAGATATTTAATCAAATATTTTCGCTTTGTCCTTAATCCTACAGACACACCCGAATGATAGTACTATCTTTATTATTATCACTTATAAACAAAAAAACTGTGATAATCATAATCGTAAGAAACACTTAAGGCGAAGGGTGAGAAGAAAACACGCAAACAAGGCATTTTTAGACAAGTTTATTAGTGAAATTACACCATTTGGAGCTATGAACACTATTTTATCACATAACACATACCCTTAAGGCTTATTTGTAGGTTTCTAATGTTTACTGTTGGTTATAAGTTAACACTCCAGAGCTATTTTGAACTACCACTTTTCATTGCAGTTAAACAAGTTTTTTCTCGGCATGACGCATTTGTTTAGTACTATTCTCAGAAAAGGTATTTATATAGCTTGTCCTTTTTTTTGTGTAGGTACATCTATTCAGATTAGTAATCAATAATGAGAATTGTAAGCATATAAACTGTTTGCGCCTGTTAAAATATAACGATTTCCACGCAAGAATTTTGAAAATGTTGGCTTTGTTACATAGATCTCGGGAGCCGTGAACTCATATCGCTCAAGGACGCTTGCATTTAGTGTCGCCTTAAATCACCTGGAACAAACACTACAAACGGCACTGACTTAAAACCTATCAATATGTAGCACATATAAATAATAGTATTTTAATCATATTAAAGGTAAAGGGTTGCATAAGAGGTGTATTAAATTAAATTTTTAGTTATTTGATATTTTCAGTTTTTGAACTCGGTTTTTAAACGTAGTTTATTTTTTTTAAATGATAGTAAGTTTCAATAGCCAGCTTATATTTTCAGGCCTCAAAATAATTCCACTTTACGCTAGGACAAATTGATTTAGATTTAAATGATAAATAGTCGCACCAAAAAAGGGAGCCGCCATGATTGTGACGTCATAATAACATAAACAAAGAAATGTCAAATTTGCAGTTCAACCCTTGGATATTGATATTTATGAAAATAAAGGTGTTGCTAATATAAAATAAAGGAGGTCGTGGGTTCGAATCCCGCATCGTTCATAAAATTTTGTTTTTCAAATTTTACTTGTGTATTAATCCTAGAAGTGAGGGTTATCACTTAAAAAAAACATAACATATTGTTTAGATTTACAAGAGCGACATCTCGAGTCAATTCCCTAAAGTAGATACTGTAGATGAAGCGACAACCTGAGAGTTGAACAAAGCAAACAGCATTGTATAAAGAGTGGGTACTCGAACGGTTAGCTCGGTTGGTTAGAGCACCGGCACGGGACGCCGGAGGTCGTGGATTCGAATCCGTCATCGTTCATAAAATTTTGTTTTTCAAATTTTATTTGTGTATTGCTAATACCAAATTGTTTTTTCTATATTAACGTCACAAAATAGTGGCCGGCGTTTTCGGTCACGTGACATACAGATAATAAACTATGATTTTAATTTTGAAAATATAAATAATTCTCAATATGTTATTTATGACAAATATTTAATTTTTTTTTTGATAAAATGTCTATAAATAACATACTATTATAATTTACTGACCCATTGTTAGTTTATGTGGTGGTGGTAAAGGCTACTACAACATAGATGACTTTCGTAATATCACAGATTGGGAATGTAGCGACCGCCCTCATGCTAAACGCTTTCTAACAATTCTTTGAAATTTCGTAACACATTTTTTTGCACATTTTCTGGGATCACACTGGAAACATACAGCGTCCAATAAAAGACTAGCTCGACTTAACCGAGTAGTAGGCATAACAAGTTTAAGTTTGTGTCTCCTTCTAACATTATGATTGTCACAGTTTCTAGCAAATTCCTTAATGTGTAAATAACAGAACAATATCAAGAATATACTGAGATGCGAAGATATATTCTAAATCTTCCATGGTAAGATCATTCGCTTAAGGCGACACTAAATGCCAGTGACCTTGAGCGATATGAGTTCACGGCTGCCGGCCCGCCATCTATGTAACAAAGCCAATATTTTCAAAATTCTTGGGTGGAAAACAGTTTATATGCTTACATTCCTCGTTATTCAGTACTAATCTGAATAAATATACCTACACAAAAAAGTAAAGCTATAAGAATAACTTTTCTGAGAGTTGTACTAAAAAAATGCGTCATGCCATGCCAAAATACTTGTTTAACTGCAAGGAAAAGTGGTAGTTCAAAAACGCTCTGGAGTGAAAACTATAACCAGCAGCAAGCATTAGCAACCTACCTACTGGCGCTCTGAGAGAGAAGAAGCGGCGCAAGAAACTCTCCCAGCATTCTTTTTTTTTGCGCTCTTTTCAATAAAAATATACAATATTGTACAGTCACTTCTATCGCTATAAAATAATCACAATCTAGTCCCAGGCTGTCCGATCATTTAGATATTCAGCAGTGGAGTAATAGGATTTACGACAGAGCCATTTTTTTTAAGCCGTAGTGATTAACTGATTAACTCGAAAAGAATGTGTGTTTGTGTGTACTTATGTATGCACGCATTTTGACTATTTGACGTTTCAGTGTGTCTGTTGCATCATTTTACATATTATATTGTAATTTGAAATGATTTGTAAATCGATGTACTTAAATGTAAATCTTGATATAAAACAGTGGCAATGAGTTTCTTGCTACTTCTTCTCATTAGCTCAACCCTTTACGAAGTAGCGGTAGATTCAATAAGAATTTTTTTTTTGACGTTCATAAGTGTCATTTCCGTGACCTACGTGAATAAACTGATTTTGATTTGATTTGATTTGAAGTTATACTTCTTTGGCCTAACAAAGCAAAAATAATTAAAAATATTTATTCATCGTGCTATTCTACGTTTTTAGAAAGAACGATTTTGTAAAAATCTTCAAAGATGGCTTTGACAATTAATTATTAAATAACGAATACGGCTGTACGAGCGAGAACCGTTTCCCTATCCTAATAATGGACGAAGAAACAAAAAAATATATATGTGTCTGTGTATAAACGTCGCAAACGTCAGAAAATGTTTGGAACCAACTTCACCCTGTTACTTTTGTGTTACAGTGACGCGCGCATCTTTTTTTTTATTTCATGAAAATAAGGGACGAGACGAGCAGGACGCACAGCTGATGGTAATGGATACGCCCTGCCCATTAAAATGCAGTGCTGCTCAGGATTCTTGAAAAACACCAAAAATTCCGAGCGGCACTACAACTGCGGTCGTCACCTTGACACATAAGATGTTAGGTCTCATTTGCCCAATAATTTCACTAGCTACATCGCCCTTCAGACCGAAACACAGTAATGCCAACACATTACTGCTTCACGGCAGAAATAGGCGCCGTTGTGGTATCCATAATCTAGCCGGCATCCTGTGCAAAGGAGCCTCCCACTTGTTAATATTTCACTCTTATAATTTTTTCATAACGCGCCCAAAGAAGTATAACTACAAAAACTCACCGCTTTCTTTTAATATCACTATAACTGTGATGAAACTGAACAGAATCGAATTCCGGTCCGCGTTATGACGCTGCAAATAGCCAACTACATCACATATTGAGGAAATCCACGAGGACAATTGATACAAATACAAAGGTTTTACCAACACTGTTTTGTCAAACGAGTCTATTAATAAATCACATTAATAGTTTAATACATATATTAAGGATTGGTCTCCGCTGCGCTCAACTAGATACAGGAGAATATGTTATGTTTTTTTTAAAGTGATAACCCTCACTTCTAGGTTAATACACAAGTAAAATTTGAAAAACAAAATTTTATTAACGATGCGGGATTCGAACCCACGACCTCCGGCGTTCCGTGCCGGTGCTCTAACCAACTGAGCCAACCGTTCGAGTACCGCCTCGTTATAAAATTCTGTTTGCTTTGTTCAACTCTCAGGTTGTGGCTTCGTATATCAACATTTTGTTTAGATTTACTCAAGATTATCTCAAGTCAATTTCCTAATATGCAAATATTGGGGTTGAGCAGGTTATCAACTGTAAAGTAGATCCTGTAGATCTACTAGCCACAACCTGAGAGTTGAACAAAGCAAACAGAATTTTATATAATTTTGTTTTTTATTGAGATAAGCCTTAAGAATATTTCAATGACAATAAGCGTGGTAATATAATGACGTCATGCCGGTTTCCTCAGCTTTTGTCTGCCTTAACAGTCTGTAGTTATCTTTTGGCGATAAAAATAACTCCCAAATAATGGCACCTTGTCGTATTAACGTCACAGAGTAACGAGATGTGAGTACAGAAGATTAACATAAGTGAACTTTTAAAGAAATTGTAAATATTTAAATAAATGTAAGAGTTATTAGTTTTTGGCCATTCTTTCGATTGGCATTATAAAAGTAGGGGTTTTTTTTACATTTCAATCGGTTCGATTCCCAGACGAGGCAAGTAATTTTTAGAAAATCTTTGAATACAGAAGTACTAACTTTTAAAAATAACAAAGTCTTATTTCAGTAAAATAGCCTATCTTCGATATTTAAGGTACTTTCCTTTCATGTTCCATAACTTTGGGACATCCTGTATACTAGCTGACCCAGCAAACGTTTATTACCGATATTAAAATCGCACTCAAAATTTCATGAGAATCGGTCAAGCCGTTTCGGAGAAGTTCAAAGTTTAACACCATGACACGAGAATTTTATATATTAGATATTTAATGTAATTAGTTAGTGATTATTGTGTTGGCGATGCTAATAAATAAATACATTACTATAAGGTCAACAACACTCCTGTGATTCCTCTGGTGTTACATTACAGGAGAGTTCAAATTGAAATATTTTAATTCAAAATAGGACGTGATTTATTGAAAGTCAAAAATTACCACGCATCCCAAAAAGTTTGCCTCAGACCTGAGAAGAACGGGCGCAACAAACTCAGCGGACTTCTTTTTTCTTTTTTTTTTTGTGTTGTGGGCGGCGGTGATCACTTAACACCAGGTACACCCGTACACTCGATCGTCCACCTCTTCGAAAAAAAAACATTTATTTACATATTTAAAAGTTCACCTATGTTAATCTTCTGTATTCACATCTCGTTACTCTGTGACGTTAATACGACAAGGTGCCATTATTTGGGAGTTATTTTTATCGCGAAAAGATAACTACAGACTGTTAAGGCAGACAAAAGCTGAGGAAACCGGCATGACGTCATTATATTACCACGCTTATTGTCATTGAAATATTCTTAAAGCTTATCTCGATAAAAAAACAAAATTATATCTATATATATATAAAAATGAATTGCTGTTCGCTAGTCTCGCTAAAACTCGAGATCGGCTGGACCGATTTGGCTAATTTAGGTCTTGAAATATTTGAGGAAGTCCAGAGAAGGTTTAAAAGGTGAATAAATAGGAAAATGCTGCTAAATTAAATAAAAACAACTTTTTTTTCCTTTGATGTGTCCATACATTTAAATTTTTTTTACATACTTTTACATACCTTTAATTTTTTTTTCCTTTGATGTGTCCATACATAATTTCTATGAGAGAATTTATTGACGCACAGTTTGACAGTTCTGCTGTGAAACAATTTCATTACGACAGCAGCATATTTTACGAAGTAATTTTTGATGTTATGATATATTATTGTCAAATTCATATAAAAACATTATTTTATTTATTATATACAGAACAACGTCTGTCGGGTCAGCTAGTTTTTAATATAATTTTGTTTTCATCAATTATCCTGTCTCAAGGATGACGCGGATATGGAGCGTCAACGTAGGGCTCTTTGTGTGGTGGGCAATATGATTGCGAGAAAGTTTAACCGTTCAGCGCCTGACGTGAGAATTACTCTCTTTAAGTCATTCTGCCAGTCGTTTTACACGTGTCAGTTGATGATGGCATACGAGTCGCCTACAATAACATTTTTAGGTTCCTCATGGGCCTGAAACGTTGCTGTAGTGCTTCAGAAATGTACGCGAAGAATTGATTCGTTTAATTCTATCCAGCGTAAAAGAATTGCATCGTTCATGTCCAGGGTTGAGACGTGTAATAAAGGCATTATCAGAAGTCTGTCTCACAGGCTGATGCTTTCAGCAATGTATCGACGCTGGGTAAATATTGCAACCTAGTTTTTTTTTTTATGGAATAGCGTCACGACGAAGCATAACGAGCGTACGGGTCACCTGGTGTTAAGTGATCACCGCCGCCCACATTCTCTTGCAACACCAGAGGAATCACAAGAGCGTTGCCGGCCTTTAAGGAAGGTGTACCCGCTTTTTTTGAAGGTACCCATGTCGTATCGTCCCGGAAACACCGCACAAGGAAGCTCATCCCACAGCTTTGTAGTACGAGGGAGAAAGCTCCTTGAAAACCGCACTGTGGAGGACCGCCACACATCCAGATGGTGGGGATGATATCCTAACTTGTGGCGTGTGGTGCGAAGGTGGAATTCGGCGGCAGGAATCTGGTTAAACAGCTCTTCGGAACACTCCCCGTGATAAATGCGGTAGAAGACACACAATGAGGCGACGTCTCTACGCAACGCCAAGAGATTCTGCCGTTCACAGAGCACTGAGTCCCCGACAATTCGAGCTGCTCTACGTTGCACGCGGTCAAATAGATCGAGCAGATACTGGGGTGCGCCAGACCAGAGATGACAGCAATACTCTTTGTACAGCGCTAGAATGTGGGCCGGCTTGAAGTATTGCCGTGCTCTATTGATGACGCCCAGCTTCTTCGAAGCCAATTTGGCTTTGCCCTCCAGATGGCCACGGAATTGGCACTCGCTCGAGATTTCGAGACCCAGTATTCCGATACTAGGCGCGGCATTAAGTGAAGTGTTCTCGAAGAGATACGACAAATGGGGTTTTTTAGTGGTAAACGCGCAAACTTGAGTCTTCTGGGGGTTAAATTGGACAAGGTTCAATTTACCCCATTCCGCGACCTATTTGTAATTTATATTTTTGACTTTATTTTAATAACATATTTTATACTGTGTCTGTACTATGGATCAAGGGTCTGAAATAAAGTATTATTATTATTATTAATGTACCGTTTGAATAACTTGCAGTTTATCTATAAATAGCTGACCCGACAGACGCTGTTCTGTCAATTGAAAATACCAATAATAATAGTCAATACCAGTGGAAGGCTCCTTTGCACAGGATGCCGGCTAGATTATGGGTACCACAACAGCGCCTATTTCTTCTGTGTTTCGGTCTGAAGGGCGCCGTAGCTAGTGAAATTACTGGGCAAATGAAAGAGATAAAGAAAAGAAAAAAAAGTTTATTCATGACGATATAGTACAATAAAACATAAAACAAAATTGAGAAATATTATTTTCTATTCGTCACAAAGTGGTCCCAACTCAGCATATTTGCTGGTTTTGAAAACCAGCGCTGGTCTTCCGTTGGGCCGTTTGGTGACGTCGCCTTAAAGATAATTATATAGTAACTAATGCGTAGATTGAGTAAACAAGATAATGTATTGTTTTGCTTGTCAGTTTCTAACGTTCTGACTGACAAGTTGACAACTCTGTCAAATGTCAATCTGAGTTCGAAATATTAAAGTATTAAGTAATAATATGTGATCACAGATCAGTTTACAATTTACATTATTTATTCATTATTGTTTGTTTTTGAATTAAAAGTAACCTGATAGGTATATATAAGTAAAAACTACTAAAGTACGGTACCTACTCATAATTGCACTACTTAAATATTGGTTAATGTTGATGGACAGAGATATAAAATAAAACTTTACCTGACATAGATAATGGAGAAGACACTCTTGGTGAGTATGCTTGCACCTTGTATTATATTATTAGATAGAAAATACTAATCAATATACTTTTATAAAATACTGGTTTCATGTCTCAGTGTTTCCTGCTTGATTCCTGGTTGATGATCTAGCATAAATTGTTTGATTTTTAATTTAAAACTGTATTTCTTGCATTTCAGGCTCCTCAGTGGCGGTGGAATATTGTTCCAACACTTGGAAGCAGCATAGCTAAAACTTCCTCGAAAGGCTACTGATCTGTGTTGTGGTATTGTGATTTGCATCACAGCCTTTCGAGTATCACAGGACCTATTACTGGAAAACCAGGAGAGCTTTTTATATAAATAAGTAGGAACCTTGTACTTTATTACAACAAAGAGCAGGCAAGCTAAGTGAAGCTTACGCCTGTGTCTCAATTTTAGGGTACAGTGCTTATTAAGGTATGGTGTCACATGGGCCCTTAATGGAATGTTAAAGCAAAAACGAGCACACGCATTTTGAACACGTTGGATAAGATTTTGGGTTTTTCCTAATAGACGGGGTCCAACTACTGTGTCCATGTAGTTGAGTTTTGAGAGTATTAGTGACTCAGCTAATTGTACACGCAGTCTCTCAGTTACATAGGGTCTTAATCGGTACAAAATTTTCAGCCTATAGAAGCAGTTCTGAACTGATTGTGCAACCTGCTTCTCAAATCGCAAATCAGTGTCCATTATCAGCCCTAAATTTCTTACTTCATATATTGATGAGCCATAACATATGTCTCAAAGTGACGAGCGCAGGTGTAGTGCCGCTCAGAATTTTTGGGATTTTTCAAGAATCCTGAGCGGCACTGCATTGTAATGGGCAGGGCGTATCAATTACCATCAGCTGAAAGTCCTGCTCGTCTCGTCCCTTATTTTCATAAAAAAAGAAGAAAACGATGTAAGTTTTTGGGAATAGTCTAAAGCCATCGGATATGTGTCACCAAAGTTGATTATGTAGTAATAAAATGATAAGAATTAATACCGTATTTTTGTAAACAGCTTTTACATTACCGCATTATAATTGACAATTTTTGAGAGACATAATATGCCATCGCGGACTGTTCTGTAGATCTATATCTAATATATAAAATTCTCGTATCATGGTGTTAAACTTTGAACTTCTCCGAAACGGCTTGGCCGATTCTCATGAAATTTTGATTGCATATTGGGTAGGTCTGAGAATCGGACATCTATATTTCATCCCCCTAAATGTGAAGGGTGGTCACACGAATTTTTGTTTTTTAATTTTTTTTGAAATTTGTTTGATTATGAGTCAGTATTAAAAAATACATACAACTTAAAATTTTCACCCATCAACGATCAACAGTTACTTTTGTATCGCGATTTTAATATCGGCAATACAACGTTTGCTAGGTCAGCTAGTAATAATAATAATATTGACACACTTTTACACAAATTCTCTTACCCCAAACTAGGCATAGCCTGTAGTTTGGGTAGAAGACTACGATATATTTAATACAACATACTTACTTAAACATACATGAATACAAAAAAAACATCCATGACTCGGAAACAAACATTCATATTCATCATATACACATACATTATTTTGTAATATCTCAAAGGGTTTAGAGAGCGTTTTTTTAAAGCTCCCCAGACCAAGCAAATTTTTTCCGCAACCTCAGATTGAATTCGAAATGTTATTATTAACTAAAATTATTAAAAACGTCAAGTTAGTTACACAATTTTGTTATTTTAAAGGGCAAACACTTTGTTATTGCGTGGCGTTGTATTCAAAGCGCGGTCGAAACACAACTGAACGAAAACTCTGCCTTGCGCGTGATTGAGAGTCTAGTTGTTTATCGAATGTCAATAGCTCAGTCACATTAAACCGACCAAAACGAAATGCCCAGTGTGTTAATTTAGTTCCTTGTTGCAAGGGAGGAAGCTTAATTAACTTATACGTCTAGATAGACTGCGACAGAGAACACGTAGAAAAAAAACGGGGCACTGTTAGACTCTATTCTGAGCAACGCCCGCACACTAAAACAAAGTGAGGTATCGCGAGTGTGAGACGTAGCTATCACGTACACTAAAGTAATAATCCTATCTAGATGTATAATTTATGTATGGGAGGGAGCATCAATACCCAGGCGATGATGTCTTTTCATCTTATAACAAAACATATAATACATGTCGTAGTCAAGAACATCGAACCAAGAAGCGAATACGAAGATGATTCGGTATTCATCTTAGCTCGGGTGTAATCGGCCTGCGGAGCGAGTGTGGACGAGAGCGGGCGCCGCGCGAGCGCCGAGCAGACAGTCTGGGAAGAACGATCGATCGAGGCGGTTGTGTCGCACGCGCATGCCGGGAACACCACTCTCTTATTACGTAATTGTGAAGTGTTCCTACTTTTACTATTGTAATGTTTGTGAAACTGTGTTTTACTTGCTGTATCGTTAAACACCAACCACGAGGATCCTGACCATGTGACTAGTCATCTAATATATAAAATTCTCATATCGCGGTGTTTGTAGTTAAACTCCTTCGAAACGGCTTGACCGATTCTCATGAAATTTTGAGTGCATATTGGGTAGGTTTGGGAATCGGACAACATCTATTTTTCACCTCCCTTAATGTTAAGGGTGGTTAATTTTTTTATTTATATTTATGCCATTTTTTTTTAAATTTGTTTGATTATGAGTCAGCATTAAAAATACATACAACTTCAAATATTCACCCATCTACAATCAACAGTTACTTTTGTATCGCGATTTTAATATCGGCAATATAACGTTTGCTGGGTCAGCTAGTATTTATATAAAATTCTTCTGTACGTGTGTTGACAGGAAACTCCACCTAAACCGCTGGAGCGATTTGAATGAATTTTTTGTGTGAGTTCAAGTGGATTCGAGGATGGTTTATATTTACAATTCAAGTACCTACTAAACGGCTATATTTTGATGATTTTTTGTGTGTTCCAGTGAATTTGAGAATGGTTTAGATTCCCAATTTAGTCCATACATAATTCTCCTGCCCATGTGTATGTATGGACAGATAATTCAAATTTAAGGCGTGTGTAGTATAATATATAATTAACTAGCTGACCCGACAGACGTTGTTCTGTAGATAATAAAAAAATACTGTTTTATAGGAATGCGCCAATAATATTTCAAAACATCAAGAATGCTCCCTGTTGTTATAATGAAATTGTTTTACAGCGGAACTGACAAACCGTGCTTCACTAAATCCTCTCATTGATAATATGTCACTACAAAACAAATATTGAAAATAAAAATAATTAAGGGTCCCAAATCGAAATAAAAACTATCCTATCTTTCAAGTTGGACCAAAGTGCACTCCATGAAGTTTTCCCCATTTATATCCCTTCATTAATTTAGGAGTCCATCGCTGACAAACAACGTGTCACGTAATTTATATATATTAAAGACTAGCTGACCCGACAGACGTTGTTCTGTATATAATAAATAAAATAATGTTTTTATATGAATTTGTCAATAATATATCATAACATCAAAAATTACTTCGTAAAATATGCACCCTGCTGTCGTAATGAAATTGTTTCACAGCAGAACTGTCAAACCGTGCGTCAATAAATTCTCTCGTAGAAATTATGTATGGACACATTAAACCGACCAAAACGAAATGCCCAGTGTGTTAATTTAGTTCCTTGTTGCAAGGGAGGAAGCTTAAATAATTTATAAATAAGATAGACTGCGACAGAGAACACGTAGCAAAAAAAGGAGGATAAACAAATTTGTTGTTTTTATTTAATTTAGCAGCATTTTCCTATTTATTCACCTTTTAAACCTTCTATGGACTTCCACAAATATCACCATCGCACGACACGCCACAAGTTAGGATATCATCCCCACCATCTGGATGTGTGGTGGTCCTCCACAGTGCGGTTTTCAAGAAGCTTTCTCCCACGTACTACAAAGCTGTGGAATGAGCTTCCTTGTGCGGTGTTTCCGGGACGATACGACATGGGTACCTTCAAAAAAAGCGCGTACACCTTCCTTAAAGGCCGGCAACGCTCTTGTGATTCCTCTGGTGTTGCAAGAGAATGTGGGCGGCGGTGATCACTTAACACCAGGTGACCCGTACGCTCGTTTGTCCTCCTATTCCATAAAAAAAAAAAAAAAAAAAATTCAAGACCAAAATTAGCCAAATCGGTCCAGCCGTTCTTGAGTTTTAGCGAGACTAACGAACAGCAATTCATTTTTATATATATAGAAGAAGAAGATAGAAGATAAGGTAACACTTACGTGGTGCCATAGTGTCAGGGGGGTTGGGAGGCGTCTGCTCCGCCATGCTTGTGAATGATTCCTTCTTTATCAGCGGCACGGAGTACGGTGGCCGTCTTGATCGCTTTATTAACGTGTGCCTGCAACAGAGACTATAAATTATTAAAAACCGGAACTAATTTCAATAATTTAGCCGCAGCTAGTGAAACTATTGGGCAAACAAGACTTATCCAAATGTTTTGAGTTTTCTTTAGTGTTAATACCGCCAATATTTGTCTTCCAACAATTTGACACGTGTTTCGCCTCTACACGAATTTATCGGTATTTCAAGAATCATGAGCAGCACTGCATTGTAATGGGCAGGGCGTATCAATCACCATCAGCGGCTCGTCTCGACCCTTATTTTCATTAAAAAAAAATATAGCAGGCGTCATGAACTTTAGGTATCTACTACCCGGTTACATTATCTCCGGAACTGACGTCGATGACGTCACATCGGCGCTATGTTACGGTGTGCAAAACAAGCATCACTAGGATATTATTATAAATAAATAAACTAGGATTAATTTTATCAGTATTATAGATTGATGTAAAGGTGTTGTGTTGAGATACTGATTGTAACAATAATCAAGATACGATATATCCATATTTTTGAAATCATAATTTTGAGCGGCGGCCATTTTGGATTTAAACAAGATGGCGCGTAACGGAAAATCGTGACGATTTGCTAGAAAATTTCTCTCATGACTGAATTAAATAGCAAAGGAGAGACAAAGCAAAATAAAAACAATAGAAATAATGACGGAATGAGTCACCCAGGCTATGCTTATTAGTAATAGGCATTTCTAGCAGCAAGAGGGTCTATCTGGACGTATAAATCATCTAAGTATAATTTATAAATAAAGTTTCTTTGACGTTGAAAAGACCTATGTTAATTATTTTAATTTCGCAATGGTCTCACCTGGTCTTAGAAGGCGGGGGCGCAGTCCGGCGCTCCGGACCGCACGCTGCAAGACACCCCTCACACCGGTGCAGGCGCATCTGGTGACAAGCATTCAGAACATCAGCACCTGGTGTCGCTTCGACAGCATTCGGTAACATAGATATACGTCAAGGTTCCGTTCCGGCTTACATATACAGGTAACATTAAAACATTCATTCAAATTAACACCTTATTTCGTGGCGGTAGTGTTTAAAGTCTATTATATACGCTCATTGAATATGATTTATGGTGCGAAAGAGACGGACATGATACAACTGAACAAAAACTTTGCCTTTTAGATGCGTTTTTTTTTATGGAATAGGAGGACATACGAGCGTACGGGTCACCTGGTGTTAAGTGATCACCGCCACCCACATTCTCTTGCAACACCAGAGGAATCACAAGAGCGTTGCCGGCCTTAAAGGAAGGTGTACGCGCTTTTCTTGAAGGTACCCATGTCGTATCGTCCCGGAAACACCGCACAAGGTAGCTCATTCCACAGCTTTGTAGTACGAGGGAGAAAGCTCCTTGAAAACAGCACTGTGGAGGATCGCCACACATCCAGTGGGAGAACATGCGTAGACGTATACCAGAGGGGGGTTCCTTTGCACAGCATGCCGGCTAGATTATGGGTACCACAACGACGCCTTTTACTGCCATGAAGCAGTAATGTGTAAGCATTGCTGTTTCGGTCTGATGGTCGCCGTAGCTAGTAATATTACTGGGCAAATGAGACTAAACATCAAATGTCTCACGGTGACGAGCGTAATTGTAGTGGCGCAATGCAATAATAAAATAAAAGGCCAGATTTCTTTCAAACTTCGTAGATTTATCGAGGACCGATGACAAATATTAAATTTTTTAATTTGCAAAATAAGATTTTTGCTAATTTTTATAATTTTCATCTTTCGTCTATAAGGCAGGAATTGAAGTTTATTTTAAACTTAAATCATTATCTTTAACCGATTTATCTAATATAAGGAAATTTTCGAATACCAAAGAGAACTTTTTAATTTAACAATGCAAATAATAGTTCGGTTTTCTATAGAAATCGTGTTTTTGAGTTTCATTTTAACTGCTACTTATTTAATTTTTAGTCAATTACTTTTTTTTTGTAAAATATAGGCATAAGTACTACTTGATATAAATATTTTCTTTTCAGATTTATAAATTTATTAAATTCTGAGCTTTGTTTATTAGATAGAGGATACGATAAATATTTAAATATTATAATTATTTGTTTCACTCATTACTGCCAAAATAGCTTTCACGGAAAAAAAAATATAGGAAGTTCATAATATCAGTGTTAGGAAAATACGTCCTAACGTTTGCTGAGAACTTTCCTTTTTGCGAATCGCGCTGCTGCCTGGTTTGTTATCATTCTACATAGTTAGTTTTAAAGCATTAATATCTCTTTCTTTATTGTTTTTTAAACATTTGTATTGTTATTTTTCTTTTCTTTATACAATGTTAATTGTCATATCTATTGTACTTGTAAAAAATTTGGTGGCAGTTTTTCGCAAATAAAAAAATTATTATTATATTATTATTATTATTAAGTATTTTATGTAAAAAGTATGTTATTTTCTACATCGAAGAGGCGTATTTCGTTAAAATTAAATAAAACCTCAAATAAATATTCAAATTATATAGTATCGCAAAAACAAGAGTACCAAGCGGAATAAATCAATGAATACGTCACCGGTTGACCCGTTGACCGTAGTGCTCAAGGTGATAATGGTTATGATAATGTGTTTGATAAGTGGACAAATATTTTGAATAATGACAGAAACAATGCCGTTTTTAAAAACCGTTAAATATAAATGGTTTTAAAAAATTGTTTCAAAAAAAAAAGGTTGGTGTGGTTTTACGAGAACACAGTAAAAGTGAAACTTTTTTCATATTATAGACATTTAACTCAAACATTTTTGGAATAATATTCCACTAAGGGTATAAAAACAATATTGTGACTCATCTACAGGATCAACTTTACAATTGATAACCTTCTCAAATATTTGCATATTAGGAAATTGACTCGAGATGTCGCTCTTGTAAATCTAAACAATTTGTTATGTTTTTAAAGTGATAACCCTCACGTCTAGGATTAACACACAAATAACTAGCATAAGTACAAGATTTTATGACGATACGTCACTCGAACGGTTGGCTCAGTTGGCAGAGCACTGGCACGGAACGCGAGAGGTCATAGATTCGAGTCCCGCATCGTTCATAAAATTTTGTTTTCAAATTTTATTTGTGTATTAATCCTAGAAGTGAGGGTTATCACTTTAAAAACATAACAAATTATTAACATGGTTAATGTTTTTTCTTAGTTACAGTAAATATTAACTTTTAACACACTAACGTGTATTAAGTATTAACCATGTTAATATTAAATGCATTTTAGGAATAAATTTAACTTCAAATTTCAGTTTGTTAGTTTTGAATTTGAACCGATTAATACTATATAATAAACCTAAATAAAAAACTCCTAAAAAGCCGTACACAAACTATATCATCCACGTAAATGAAGACATTCATAAAAAATGTTCATAATTTGAAAACTACTGGGCCAAGCTATGTCAAATTTTTATGGGACCAAATGGCAAACATTCCGCATCAAACTAAAAAAGAATCACGTAAATCGGATCATAAATCTCAGCGTGATCGGTGTACATACATAAAAAAAAATACCAATCGAATTGAGAACCTCTTCCTTTTTTAAATCGGTTAAAAAGGACTGAAGAAGGTTTTTTTATGAAAATAAGGGACGATCAAGACGTTCAGCTGATGGTAACTGATACGCTCTGCCCATTACAATGCAGTGCCGCTCAAGATTCTTGGAAAACCCCAAAATTCTGAGCGGCACTACAATTGCGCTCGTCACATTGAGACAAAGATGTTAAGTCTCATTTTCCCAGTAATTTCACTAGCTACAGACCTAAACACAGTAATTACTGCTTCACGGCAGATAAAGGCGCCGTTGTGGTACCCATAATCTAGCCGACATTCTGCGCAAAGGAGCCTCCCACTGGTTAGGTAACTAGAGGACCTCGATGCCCGTGATAACTAAACGGCCTCATATCAAATGGGGTAACTGTCAATTAACATCGCTGTATTGTTTATTAGCAATCAAAATTACTAATTAGAATATCACAAGGTAATCTTTATTTGAGGGTAGGTACAAATTATATACGGATCCGACGTAGTCTTACTTCTTCTAATGAGCATACACAATAGACTTTGAACATAACTGCCATGAAATAAAGTGTTAATTTGAATGTATTTTTTTTTTGAGTGCATTTATTTTGTCAAAATTGATTCCTTTAGACTTAGTTTTGATATTTTTAAGTGGACGAAGCGAAACAAGTATGTAAGGATCGTAGCAAGTGGAAAGAAGTGGTCTCTGCCTACCCCTACGGGAAAGAGGCGTGATTTTATGTATGTATGTATACATTTAATATTAAAGCTATTATGTATCTTATAAAGCAAACTAGAATTAGATACAAGCAATCCCTTATTTCTAGTGTTATAATAATGAAAATCATTATGTATGTTTTAATGTTATCTGTATAAGTTAATGTATGTATACATATATATATAACGCCGCTCGGACATTTTGTGACGACCTTTTAATAGGCTATTGGGAGTCAAGTTATTTTGTTTTTATGAAAATAAGGGACGAGACGAGCAGGACGTTCGGCTAATGGTAACTGATACGCTCTGCCCATTACAATGCAGTGCCGCTCAGGATTCTTGAAAACCCCAAAAATTCTGAGTGGCACTACAACTGCGCTCGTCACCTTGAGACATATTTAAGATGTTAAGTCTCAGCTGTTAGCTGTCTTTGCTGACTGTATTGTATGTAAATAATTAATAATATAATTTGGAAACATATATTTAACTTAAAATACTATTATTTATTGTAATATTTGGGTAATAAAAGTTAATTCTAATTTAAAGCGAAGGCAATTTTAATTTTTTTGGACAGCCTGGGACTAGATTGTGATTATTTTATAGAAATGACTGTACAATATTGTATATTTTTATTGAAAAGAGCGCAAAAAAAAGAATGCTGGGAGAGTTTCTTGCGCCGCTTCTTATCTCTCAGAGCGCCATTTGTTTCCGAAGCGGTAGTAGTATCTAGTGGTTATTAGAAATGACATCAGAAAGAATTCTAAAGGAATCAATTTTGAGAAAATAAATGCCTTTTAATCTAATAATATTATTATCTAAGTGATACATCTTGAAACCAATGTCTTTACTGTTAGCGACATATTTTATCATTACAATGATTGGAAACTGATAAGTTCGTTACATTATGAAGTTAGTCACCAAGCGCCTCATTAAGGGGAAGCCTGCTAATTTACTTACATCGTAACACTTTTTCACACAGTAAATGAATCATTTACCAGTGGGAGGCTCCTTTGCACAGAAAGCCGGCTAGATTATGGGTAGGTACCACCACGGCGACTATTTCTGCCGTGAAGCAACTGCTTGAATGTAAAGGCATTTATTTTCTCAAAATTGATTCCTTTAGACATAGTTTTGATGTTTGACTGTGAAGAAGCGGCGCAAGAAACTCTCCCAGTATTTTTTTTGCGCTCTTTTTAATAAAATGTACAATATTGTACTGTCATTGCTATAAAATAATCATAATGCTACCCGATCACTTATATCTTCAGCTGTGGAGTAGTAGGATTTACGACACAGAAATTTTTTAGTAAAACATTAAAATTTATTTATAGATAATGCCTGAACAGGAGCTGGGACTTTATTATAAAAGTGTATACATTTAGAAGAAAGTGTATAAGGCCAGTGTGAATGAAAGTGTTGGAAGGGGTAGACCTAGGCGGACGTTTCCTCCATCCACAGCAACGCTCACACGTAAAGTTACGTGTGATAAGCGTTACTGTGTTTCGGTCTGAAGGGCGTCGTAGCTAGTGAAATTACCGGGCAAATGAGACTTAACATCTTATGTCTCAAGGTGACGAGCGCAGTTGTAGTGCCGCTCAGAATTTTTGGGCGCATCAATTAACATTAGCCGAACGTCCTGCTCGTCTCGTCCCTTACTTTCATTTATAACAAACACTTTTATGTAAAGAAGTCAACCCTATTGATCTCAGAAGAGATAGGAGTCACCTTGAGACATAAGATAATAAAGTCTCATTTGCCCAGTAATCTCACTAGCTACGGCGCCCTTCACACCGAAACACAATAATGTTTGTTAATTGTTGGTTTAAACCAAATAATAAAGCCATAAAGCCAGTACACGTGATTTAAATCAAATAAAATTTATTGTAATTGGAGTTTTAATGAGGAGACATTAAGAATAAGATAAATTAATATAAAGAATAACACCTTGAACATTTCAAGCGTAAAATATACAATACATTTTCCTGTACGTTGAAATTGATGTATTTTGTATGACATAATATAATTAATGTATGAAAAGTTTACGAAAACCTTGGATTAAGGATGGGTCTCCGTTGCGCTCCAACTAGATACTCTTTCTTCTGTTAACAGTGGCGTGCATTGGTTTACTAGCAAGGTAGGCACTGTAGACCGAAATAGTCGTAGTTGAGCTTTTTGGAATAGGAAATCTAGAGATTCCTAATTACCTACTAAATCTAGTATTTAGTATCTAGTGTAAGGAAACATTTTATAAGTAGGTGTTCAAAAGAATTTTGGATATAAAATAACGGAACCAAATTAAACTAAATTAACTTTAACACTATATTTATTTAGCTTCATAAATAGGTAGGCACTGCCTAATTGCCTATTTTATGATATGCACGCCCCTGTCTGTTAAACTTTGCTAATAATTGGAACTAAAATGCCGGGTTGCGTAGTAAGACTTTGTAAAAATAATACTACAAGAAATAGGAAAGACACTGCGATCATATAATATCATCAGTAAGTATTTTGTATTTTATTAATTTCAATTTAAAATAACACGAAGCGTATGTTGCAAAATTTGAAAGATTCCATTGAGTGTCAAGATGCCACGCACACAAGCATCTAATAGTTGCCGTAATAAAAAAGCTATTGTTCTCAGGTAGTGCGGTATCTAGTTGGAGCGCAGCGGAGACGAATCCATAATCAATCTTAAAACATAAGTATTACTTTTTAATACACTTGCTCAAAAAGTTTCCCAAGTGCGGAAATTTATTACTTTCCGCACTTGTGCACATGTATACCCAGGGACATGTAACGTCAAAAAGCATAAAGGTATTTAATCAAATAGTATTCTGTGCAAAATTTCTGTAAGAAATACAGCGTCAATGCATTAAATTAACTTAAAATACGTTTAATTTTTATTTCAACTAAGTATTGAGGCCATTCAAGTTATTTTGAATTTAATTAAATTATTCATTAATTATTGTCATTGAATTGGCTGAATGCATAGATTATAGAAATTGATGCCCTAGAATGAATGAAATGAACGAAAAAATGTTTGTTTCACTAAACATAAACCCCCTTATTCATAATAGTCTGCTAACTTAAAGCATTGCTTATTCTCACTCTGTCTTCATCTATTGACCTAAGTCAGAATGAGAAAAAACACTCCTTAGCGGCTGTTTTAAGTTAGCGGACCATTATGAAGTTTGCATGTAAGAAAAAAAATTTTAACTATAAAACAACCGACTTCAAATACACTATTCCAAAACAATAGATTTATAATGTGCACTAAACAGTATAAAAATAATTGCGTAAATTTATATACAATCTAATTAAATAATCTAATTCTAGTTACGATTATTGTTATTTATGGAATCGGTGTCCTTTCGCCGCGACCCCCTCTCGCCTCCTCACGACTCAAGCACATCTCACCATAACTATATATATATATAGTTACAAACCTATCATCACCAGCTTTCAAAAAAAGAAAGTTCAAAGGTTCGAAAGATCTGAGGTAACAAACATAAAAAAAACAGGCGAATTGAGAACGTCCTCCTTTTTTGAAGTCGGTTAATAATAGTTATGGTAGCACAATTAGGCGACCTTATCGGTATTCAGCGATCTCTTCCAGATAGTCAAAAGGTTTAGGAGATTTTTTTATATATACATATATTACATAAGACAATAAATGAACATAAAACAGGACAAAGAGGATGTAAATACTACGTGATAAGAAGCGGGACTGCCTAAGTAATAAATAATAGTTAAAAAAAACTAAAAAGCACGCTTTATATAAAATTCAACTAAAAAATAGAAAATAAATTTAAATTGAAAATAGTGTAAAAAAATATATTTTATTGTAAAAAAAAGCGTGGGGTGTAGAAGAATTATTAAAAGCGTATTTTTAAAACTATTAAGTACTTTAACATCAATTCCTGCCTTTAATAGATGAAAATTATATAAAATAACAAAAATCATATTTTGCAAATTGAAAAATTGAATAATTTTATCAAAATGTCATCAGTCCTCGATAAATCTACAAAGTTTGAACGAAATCTAACCGTTTAAAGTGGGTCAAAATCGCGCCCAAAGAAGTCGGTCACAAACATACAGGTGAAGCTAATATAAAGCGAAAAAAATTGAATTAGAATTAAAAATTGAAATTTAGTTTAGTATGAAACGTGCACTCATTTGACATAAGTTTTAAATAGTATTTATAATACAGTAGGCCATTTCGGTTATCTCCTTTTTTTCGCAAGATTATAGCCATTATTTGTCACACGGACTAGTAAAAAAATAAGGACTCCGTGTCACCTTACATAACAGTGTAGCACCAAAACAAGCCGATTAACGTGTAAATACATAGCCCCACGCACACACTTACACTACTACAGGCCGATAGGCGGCCATTATTAGAATTGTCATCGTCTTTGTCAGATCAGTTTGCGTCTCAATAAAATATTTTAAAAATGCCGTCGTATGTTGTGAAAAAGTGTAAAAACGATACTATATAAGTATTTGTGGCCATATATGATTATTTAAGGGAGAAATTAAATTGTGTAACTAGGAGAAATTAAATTGTGTAACTAGTATCCCTCGTAACCGCACACACACTAGCATAACGGTGCTTCACTTGCTAATATCACGGCGCGGAGCCCTTCTTTTTTTACTCGTCCGTGAGTTAAAACATGTTTCAAGTTATAACTACTTAGATAAAACAGTAATCTCACAAACCGATAATAGATGGCACATCCTAAAATCATCTGTTCGTAGTCGTGAATTAACAATTTTGTACATTAGTTGATTGTACTAATAACCAATAAGTTTAAAATATTTAGTTTTCGAAAATAGCTGCAAAGATAACCTTAAAGATAAGGATGTGGCGATATCGATACTGATATCGATACATCGGCATTGATGATAACAATACGACCGATACCAATCAGGTTGAAAAGCGCGCTAAACATAAGAAACACACTTTTTTTATGGAATACGGGTCACCTGGTGTTAACTGATCACCGTCGCCCACATTCTCTTGCAACACCAGAGGAATCACAAGAGCATTGCCGGCATTTAAGGAAGGTGTACGCGCTTTTTTTGATGGTACCCATGTCGTATCGTCCCGGAAACACAGCACAAGGAAGCTCATTAAACAGCTTTGTAGCACGTGGAAGAAAGCTCTTTGAAAACCGCACTGTGGAGGACCGCCACACATCCAGATGGTGGGGATGATATCCTAACTAGTGGCGTGTCGTGTGAAGGTGGAATTCGGCGGCAGAAATCAGGTTAAACAGCTCTACGGAACTCTCCCCGTGATAAATGCGGTAGAAGACACACAATGAAGCGACGTAAATACTTATTACAAACACTTGCAAATACTTATTTACTAACTGAGCTTAGTTGCCTCAGAACTTTTTTTTTTCAATTGCAAAATATTAGTATTCACTAACAACAGATTTTCAGCTATAGTAATCAGAGAAACTTTTGTTTTGTAAACAAAAATCTACCAAGAATAAAGTATGTAAACTGGATTTTTGCATCGGTATATTTTATAATCGATTATTTATTGAAAAATTTTGATTACTTCATGTTGTTTTAAATTAAAAATTTAATTTCTCTGTTGTTCTTATTTCTTGCAATTATCAAGGTTGAGTCTCTATTAAAATACAGATAAGTATTTATGTAAAACACTTGCTATTATCTGCGACTTTTCTTAAAACTTTACTAAGTCTAGTTTAAATGAATATATTGCATATTACACATTTTACCACTTTGGATGTGTCTATCGCGCAAACCATTAAGTTTAGAAACAAAAAATTATATTAGAAACCTCAATATTATTTTTGAAGACCCATCCATAGATATGGTTTTGATGAAAAAAAAATTTCTGAGTTTCAGTTCTAAGTATGGGTAACTCTCAAAATTTTTTTTTTTTTTTCTATGTGTAAAAACCTTAATGAGGCTTACAGAATACATCTACTTACCAAATTTCAACAGTATAGTTCTTATAGTTTCGGAATAAAGTGGCTGTGACATACGGAAGGACAGACAGACATGACGAATCTATAACGGTTCCGTTTTTTGCCATTTGGCTACAGAACCCTAAAAATGCTATTCTAATATGTATAGACGTTAGTTACTCCAGAAATCGTTCATTCGTTCTATTAGAACCAGAAGTCCTATTATCTCAGATACATTGTCAATGTCACACGAAGGTGACAGTTCTGTTATCAGCAACAAACACGGAATTAGCCTTTAGACTTTAATGCGTGAGGAACGTGAGGTCATTTAAAAAAAAACGCTTTTGAACCCTTGTATTTTGCATGTATAAAATTATAGTTTTTAGTAATAGTAAACACATATTGAAGTAGTATTAGTTAACTTACAATAATAAATGAAGGCAACGCTGTGCATACCTATAAGTTAGATATACAAATATTAAATATAAGAAATGTTTCATTATAAGTAGTCATAATATTAATTGTAGGTCTAGTTGGTAAGCCTTTTCTAATAAATAAATAAATAAACTTTGATTTTGCCGTATCTGGCATACCGTATGAGGCATTAATGGACGACCGAACCTTGCTCGGATTTTTAAGAATGTACAAAACTTGAACCAGTGGGAGGCACCTTTGCACAGGATGCCGGCTAGATTATGGGTACCACAACGGCGCCTATTTCTACCGTGAAACAGTAATGTAAGCATTACTATGTTTCGGTCTGAAGGCCGCCGTAGCTAGTGAAATTACTGGGCAAATGAGACAATATCTAATGTCTCAAGCTGTAGTGCCGCTCAGAATTATTGGGCTTTCAAGAATCCTGAGCGGCACTCCATTGTAATGGGCAGGGCGTATCAATTACCATCAGTTGAACGTCCTGCTCGACTCGTCTCTTAGTGTCATAAATAAGACTTGAAAAAAAAAAACTACTAGGACATCTTGATTCGAACCGGGGTCTTCTGCTTTCCGGATCACCCAATGTCCCATCTGAGCTGTTAGTCTTGTATATAGTGGCGAAAGTCACCTTTGTATTCTAATGTTATTGTAGCTGTTTCTCATTTATATATCATCTAGCTAGATCGATTTATCGTCCGCGAAATCTCCTGTACATTAAATTTTAAGAAAATCATTGGGACAGTTTCCGAGTTTCAAATTATATATAAATAAACAAGAATTGCTTGTTTAAAGATATAAGATTAATTGTAGTATTATTTTTACAAAGTTTTACTCCGCGACCCGGCATTTTAGTTTCAGTTATTAGAACGTCAACGTCAAAATGTGATTCTATAATCTATATTATAATATCGCATGTCGAGCTAGCTGTATGCTGGATAATTATTTATAAAGGGAATAAAATTTAAGTCATGGTATACAGAATTTGATTATACAAATGATTTAAGTTTTCTTTAGTGTTAATTACGCCAATATTTGTCTTTAAACAAACAAACTTATCTCGCCAAAATCTGGCACGAGACTCAAACTTGATTTATTAATTCGTAACGCTCTCGTCAAGTATTCACCAGCTTACTCCCCAAGTTAAGAAATCACCATTCACGTAACGCTCTCGTCAAGTATTCACCAGCTTACTCCCCAAGTCAAGAAATCACCGTTCGCGTAACGCTCTCGTCAAGTATTCACCAGCTTACTCCCCAAGTCAAGAAATCACCGTTCGCGTAACGCTCTCGTCAAGTATTCACCAGCTTACTCCCCAAGTCAAGAAATCACCGTTCGCGTAACGCTAGCGTTCGTTCGTAACGCTAGCGTTAGTTCGTAACGCTCTCGTCAAGTATTCATCAGCTTACTCCCCAAGTCAAGAAATCACCGTTCGCGTAACGCTAGCGTTCGTTCGTAACGCTAGCGTTAGTTCGTAACGCTCTCGTCAAGTATTCACCAGCTTACTCCCCAAGTCAAGAAATCACCGTTCGTGTAACGCTAGCGTTCGTTCGTAACGCTAGCGTTAGTTCGTAACGCTCTCGTCAAGTATTCATCAGCTTACTCCCCAAGTCAAGAAATCACCGTTCGCGTAACGCTTGCGTTAGTTCGTAACGCTCTCGTCAAGTATTCACCAGCTTACTCTCCAAGTCAAGAAATCACCGTTCGCGTAACGCTAGCGTTCGTTCGTAACGCTCTCGTCACGCATTCACCAGCGTAATCCCCAAGTCAAGAAATCACCGTTCGCGTAACGCCAGCGCGGCGTTAGTTCGTAACGCTCTCGTCACGCATTCACCAGCGTAATTCCCAAGTCAAGAAATCACCGTTCGCGTAACGCCAGCGCGGCGTTAGTTCGTAACGCTCTCGTCACGCATTCACCAGCGTAATTCCCAAGTCAAGAAATCACCGTTCGCATAACGCCAGCGCGGCGTTAGTTCGTAACGCTCTCGTCACGCATTCACCAGCTTAATACCCAAGTCAAGAAATCACCGTTCGCGTAACGCCAGCGCGGCGTTAGTTCGTAACGCTCTCGTCACGCATTCACCAGCTTAATCCCCAAGTCAAGAAATCACCGTTCGCGTAACGCCAGCGCGGCGTTAGTTCGTAACGCTCTCAACACGCATTCACCAGCTTAATCCCCAAGTCAAGAAATCACCGTACGCGTAACGCCAGCGCGGCGTTAGTTCGTAACGCTCTCGTCACGCATGCACCAGCTTAATCCCCAAGTCAAGAAATCACCGTTCGCGTAACGCCAGCGCGGCGTTAGTTCGTAACGCTCTCGTCACGCATTCACCAGCTTAATCCCCAAGTCAAGAAATCACCGTTCGCGTAACGCCAGCGCGGCGTTAGTTCGTAACGCTCTCGTCACGCATTCACCAGCTTAATCCCCAAGTCAAGAAATCACCGTTCGCGTAACGCCAGCGCGGCGTTAGTTCGTAACGCTCTCAACACGCATTCACCAGCTTAATCCCCAAGTCAAGAAATCACCGTACGCGTAACGCCAGCGCGGCGTTAGTTCGTAACGCTCTCGTCGCGCATGCACCAGCTTAATCCCCAAGTCAAGAAATCACCGTTCGCGTAACGCCAGCGCGGCGTTAGTTCGTAACGCTCTCGTCACGCATTCTCCAGCGTAATCCCCAAGTAAAGAAATCACCGTTCGCATAACGCCAGCGCGGCGTTAGTTCGTAACGCTCTCGTCACGCATTCACCAGCTTAATCCCCAAATCGAGAAATCACCGTTCGCGTAACGCTAGCGTTAGTTCGTAACGCTCTCAACACGCATTCACCAGCTTAATCCCCAAGTCAAGAAATCACCGTACGCGTAACGCCAGCGCGGCGTTAGTTCGTAACGCTCTCGTCACGCATGCACCAGCTTAATCCCCAAGTCAAGAAATCACCGTTCGCGTAACGCCAGCGCGGCGTTAGTTCGTAACGCTCTCAACACGCATTCACCAGCGTAATCCCCAAGTCAAGAAATCACCGTTAGCGTAACGCCAGCGCGGTGTTAGTTCGTAACGCTCTTTTCACGCATTCACCAGCGTAATCCCCAAGTCAAGAAATCACCGTTCGCGTAACGCCAGCGCGGCGCTAGTTCGTAACGCTCTCGCAGCAAGCAAGCTATACTTCAAAATTTAAAATAATATAATCTTAAATTCAGCATACTTATTTAAATAAATAGGCGATAAGGAGTCTTAGCCTTGATCAAAGTTTACATAATGGCTTCATCGGCTTATGTGTTTTTAATTAATTCACGCAACAATATTATAATGTCCGTTAATGGCCACTAATAAAATTTCGCGGACGTAATGGTATTGTTGTTATAATTAATTAGAATAAAACCAAATAATAAACTTCTATAATTAACTTTACGGAATCAATTACTGGCTACAGTTTTCCCGAACCTATACGACTTACGGCCGTTCCCAATATACTATCTACAGATAGAGATAAATTACTACCTTCTACTGTCAGTAATTAGCTGTCAATAATAAGTCATTCTTATCGCCTTATATTGGGACGCGTGAATTGCAATTTCCATACAAACTTCTACCGTTGGTGAGCTTTATGTCCTCCCATTGACAGACAGAGTGTACGAATAAGGTGAGTTTATGGGATAGAAAAGTCAATGATAGTTACGATTTTTATCTCAAGTAGACCACAACCGGTGATAGACTGAATATTGGGAACGGCCGTTAGAAACCTTCAAGGTTAGAGCAAACTTAAGGCGACACTAAATGCCAGCGACCTTGAGCGATATGAGTTCACGGCTGCCGGCCCGCCATCTATGTAACAAAGCCAATACTTTCAAAATTCTTGCGTGGAAAACAGTTTATATGCTTACAATCCTCGTTATTCACTACTAATCAGAATAAATGAACCTACACAAAACAGTACAAGCTATAAGAATAACTTTTCTGAGAGAAGTACCAAAAAAATGCGTCACGCCATGCCAAAAAACTTATTTAACTTCAAAGAAAAGTGGTAGTTCAAAAAGGCTCGGCAGTGTTCACTATAACCAACAGCAAGCATTAGCAACCTACAAATAAGACAAGGATATGTGTAACAGGATTAAGTAGTGTTCATAGCTCGAAATGCTATACTTTCACCACAAAACTTGTCTAAAAACACCATGTTTGCGTGTTTTCTGCTTACTCTTGGCCTTAAGGCTTAACTATATGTAATATGCTTAGCCGCAGACGACACAGGTCCTCGCAGGAAGGCAGCAAGGCAGAGCAGATTTTGTAACATATGTACGACCTAAGGCCTATCGTAGATGGCACACTTTTCGTGTCTGCGGCACACAAAAAGTCTGCATTGCGCGCAAAATGTCTTTGGTAGATATTACACACACTAAAAGCACACGACGCACACTTTCGGTCATTTTGTCGGCGGAACGGTAAGGATGTACAGAGATTGCGGTGTGTTATTTCGTACTTGAGATATAAAAAAGAATTAGAAATAGATAATTTTGGATTCATCCTATTCTTTCAGAATAAAAACAAGTGCGTCACGGATAGTTTGTCGTCTGCGATAGGCCTAAGGGCTACGTACGCTGCGGCGCAATGGAGGATGATGCGGCTGTTGCGGTTGGTTTTAACTCATTTTCGAACACCCAAACTCGTGACTGGTTTTTTGTGTCGGGTTCGTACGCGTATATCCAGGATTCGTCACCTGATACGATGTTGTATACAGCATTTGAGGATCCTGCGTGGAATCTTTCGAGAGTTCTGATGCGCCAAGTAACGCGAGCCGCTTTTTGCTCTTCACAGAGCAAATGCGGAATCCATCGGGAAAACAACTTTTTTATACCTTATTGTTCATGCAAGATTATTTGTATTTGACTCCTGCCAATGTCTAAAGTTGCCTGAATTTCGCGGTATGTCACATGTCGATCTTCCTCAATGAGCTTACGCACAGCATCAATATTTTCTTTAGTGACTGCAGATTTTGGACGACCTTGACGGGGATCATCACTGAGCTTGACACATCCACGTTGAAATTCAGCAAACCAGCGATTAATTGTGGTTTTGGATGGGGCTTCATCACCAAATGCAGAAATCATCCGGTCAACACACTGTTTTTGTGTTATACCGCTTCGAAAGTCATAATAAATCATCGCTCTAGAATTTTCTCGAGTCAATTCCATTTTCTCAACGGCTAAACAAGTTAGAAAAGACCTTGTGACAAGACCGAGAATCTTTTTTTAAATAAATAAATGGTATTCGATTTTTAAAACCAAGGAGTTTTCAATTAAAAAGATTTTAATATGACAGGAACAGTGGAAATATTCCATTCCCGATACTTTTAGTGCAGCCCTCGTATGTCGCAGACATACATCTGTCCCGCTCTGCGTCTCGTGGTAGCGCCGGAACAGATTTCTGTGCGACGCGTGCATGTCCCTCATATTGTCCCTCATATCATATGACCCTCATATTAGTATTTTTTTTTCTTTACTTCTATGATTTTGTATGATTCTAACCATCCAGACTATTCAAAAAAGATATTTAAAGAGTAATTAATTATGGCCGAGAAATTAAACGCAGTCTTTGTCCTTTCCCAAGCTCTAGTCTAACACTGTACCGATCATACAAACCATTTTAGATTACTTTCTTAAAAGACTCGGCTTATACAAACTGTTTTCTTCTATACCTACATATAAATAAAATTGTCTGTTTGTAATATTGATATAACCGTTTTTTACTACATGTATATGAATACGGTACATACACCAAAATAACATGTTTTACAATTTTTGTCTGTCTGTTTGTTCCGGCTAATCTCTAAAATGGCTTGACTGATTTTGACGGGACTTTTACTGGCAGGTAGCTGATATAATAAGGAGTAACTTTGGCTCCGTTTATTTCAGAATAAAATCTTTTATTTTAAAAAAATACAGTAGGTAATGTTGCAATGTCCAAGAAACGGTTTAACTCTAAAACTAATTTATAATTTGGCAAAACAACGTTTGCTGGGTCAGCTAGTTTATCTATATATATAAGAGATTTCCACGTATATAGTCACTCATCACGATATCTCTGGAACCATAAGCCGTAGAGACTTGAAATTTGGTAGAAATATTCCCTTCGCCGATTAGAGATCAGCTAAGAACGGATTTAAAGAAAATCCATCCGCAAGAGTTTTTTTTTATAACAGAACAACGTCTGTCGGGTCCGCTAGAATATATATATATATATATATAAGAGATTTCCACGTGTATAGTCACTCATCACGATATATCTGGAACTATTAGGCGTAGACTTGAAATCTGGTAGAAATATTCCTTTCGCCGAGTAGAGATCAGCTAAGAACGGATTTAAAGAAATTCCATCCGCAAGAGTTTTTTTTTATAACAGAACAACGTCTGTCGGGTCCGCTAGTATATATATAATAGATTTCCACGTATATAGTCACTCATCACGATATCTCTGGTACCATAAGGCGCAGAGACTTGAAATTTGGTAGGAATATTCCTTTCGCCGAGTAGAGGTCAGCCGGATTTTACGATAATCCACCCGCAAGATTTTTTTTATTATGAACAGAACAACGTTTGTCGGATCAGCTAGTAATATAATAAATAAATCTATCGTTTGATATTTGAAAACCATGCTCTACTTGGAATACTAGCGGTCACCAAATTCCTGACCTCTTAATTTGAATTGAATGGGTAACGTCAAGCGATACAATAATGTTGCTAAACTAACCTAGCTCTTTAAATAAATAGGTTTTATTTTGTGTCACTCAATAGCTGCAGATGTCTTGTTCAACTCTTAGTTTGTGGCTCCATCTACAGGATCTACTTTACAGTTGATAACCTGCTCAACCCCAATATTAGCATATTAGGAAATCGACTCGAGATGGCGCTCTTTCAAATCTAAACAATTTGTTATTTTTAAAGTGATATACCCCACCTCTAGGATTAATTACACCAATTAAAGTAATCTTAATTTACGAAGCGATAAAAACTAGGTATTGCACTGACATAGGTATTTTTTTAATGAAAATAAGGGACGAGACGAGCAGGACGTTCAGCTGATGGTAATGAAAAGACCCAAAAATTCTGAGCGACACTACAATTGCGCTCGTCACCTTGAGACATAAGATGTTAAGTCTCATTTTCCCAGTAATTTCACTAGCTACGGAGCTCTTCAGACCTAAACAAAGTAATGTTTATACATTACTGCTGCACAGCAGAAATAGGGGCCGTTGTGATACCCATAATCTAGCCGGCTTCCTGTGCACAGAAGCTGGTAGGAACGACATAGAGAAATACACTTGTAGGCTGAAGTATCAGCTGTTATACCATCCTAAATCCCTACCAATAGAAATGTGAATATAAGTTTGTTTGTTACGCTTTTACACCGGAGCTACTGAACCGATTTTGATAAAATTTGGTACAGCGGTAGATTAGAGCTTGAGAAGAGACATAAATTTTATACATTTTAACCCGTGAAAATTCACGTCGATGAGCTGTAACTATAACAATAGTAGGTTTAGTGTCCCATATCAATCTTAGTCGAAAAAAGATTCATAGAATATGTCGGGAACCGGAAATAGATTAAGTCATAAGATAATCTTCAATTGCAAACTTGCTTATTATTTTTAAAAACCTGGTATTTTTATAAATTTCTATAAATGCTAAAATTATACCAAATCGAGGTCACAAAATCGATACGCATAAAAACATAGATAAGAAACGAAATTAAAATAGTGTTTTATGATAATAATTGTTATCAATTTGGTTTTTAATTGTTTATAGAAACAATTTTGATTATTTTATTGATCAAGCACGGACGAGTAAAAGAATAAGGACTCCGTGTCACCAAACAAGCCGGTAAACGTGTAAATACATAGCCCCACGCATACACATACACTAATACAAGCCGATCGGTCGCCATTATGAGAATTGCCATCGTCTGTGACAGATCAGTTTGCGTCGCAATAAAATATTTTAAAAATGCCGTCGTGCGTTGTGTTAAAGTGTACAAACAATACTATAAAAGTATTTGTGGATATATGATTATTTAAGTGAGAAAAAATTGTGTATCTGGTATACCCCGTAACCGCACACACACTAGCATAAAGGGGCTTCACTTGATAATATCACGGCGCGGAGTACTTCTTTTTTTTACTAATCCGTGTGATCAAGATTATAATATTACTAGCTGACCCGACAGACGTTCTTCTGTACATCTTCTTAATATATATATATATGTCTATATATATATATAAATTACGTGACACGTTGTTTGTCCGCAATGGACTCTATTCAGACCAAACTGCACTCCATGAAGTAATTCTCAATTTTAATGAGAATTACTTCATGGAGTGCAGTTTGGTCCAACTGGAGAGATAGGATAGTTTTTATTTCGATTTGGGACCCATAATTATTTTTATTTTCAATATTTGTTTTGTATTAACATATTTCCAATGAGAGGATTTAGTGAAGCACGGTTTGACAGTTCCGCTGTGAAACAATTTCATTATAACAGCAGGGATCATTTTTTACGAAATAATTCTTGATGTTTTGAAATATTATTGGCGCATTCCTATAAAACAGTATTTTTTTATTATCTACAGAACAACGTCTGTCGGGTCAGCTAGTAATATATAAAATACTGTTTTAATGAATTTTTCAATAATATTTCATAACATCAAGAATTATTTCGTACAATATGCTCCCTGTTGTTATAATTCAATTGTTTCACAGCAGAACTGTCAAACCGTGCGTGAAAAAAAAAATTCTCTCATAGAAAATATGTCCATACAAAACAAATATTGGAAATAAAAATTATTATGGGTCCTAAATCGAAATAAAAACTATTCTATCTCTCAAGTTGGACTAAACTCCCACTTCATGGAGCACCCCATTAAAATCCGTTCATTAGTTTAGGAGTTCACTGAAAACAAACATCAGGACACCGGATTTTAATATATTTTAAGATTATTTTATAAAGTCCTAGTGCTAGTATATATTATAACGAAATTAATTTATATCAACAACATAAATTACCGATACTATGTCAGTTGCCTATTCAGCATAGACATGGAATGGTCAGCTATCTGATAAACCATGGACTGCAGGCGAAGTGGTAATCAGTTGTGTAGTGTATTGACATCTAGTCTAAATATATAAGGAATGAACAAGGGAAAGGCTTTAATGTAGGCTTAGAGGGCACTTGCCCAAAGCCAACCTCAGGTGGTGTTTAGTGGGTGTAGGCATTTAGGGTCTAACGTGAGTTCCACATAACCAACGCAGACGGCTGCGTTATCCCGGAGGGTAGCCCTTTTCCATTGACTGGGCGCAAATAAAACAAGCCAGAGCGCCAGTTCCAATCGGTCCTTGGTCGGGAGCGGACATCCCCATGTAGTGTCTTCGTAGTAGCGTGTGCTATTTTCTGAACAACAGTTGTTTCACCTGCGCCCAAACGCGAGACATAACATAATATTGTTTATTTATCTGAAGTCTCTATTATGGGCCCCTCATTAATGAAGGCCCGGGTTGTAGCCCCGGTTACCCTGCTTGTTATCGCTGTATTTCGGCAGATTTCCAGTTAGAATAATTCACAATAAGTAATGAGCGATATACGATACGACCACTTGTGTTAATGTTAACAAATGTTATATTCTAAACACATGCTCGGATTTGGTATGGCCGGAGCATCGGATGGTCCGGTGGCCGCCTCGCACCAATTGGTCCGGCGTCGTACTCGGTACGGTCCAAACCGTAATAATAATAATAATTGTGTGCAAAGGACAATGCCATCGAATAAGATCCACTACCGGACCGAGTCGTATAGTTCGGCCGTACGAAATCCGATCATGTGTTCAGGCTATTGACGTCAACGATTTTGGCATTACGTGAATAGCACCGCAGTAATAATTATATTATTTTCATATAAATACAATCAGATTATTAGCGGAATAAACAGAAATTATTAGTAGTTGTTTTATAATACGGAACACAGACGTAGTCGCAAACTATGAGCCTTATGAGGAAGCTCATGGTCGCTCAGAAGCCAACGGAGAGCGCAATACTCTCTCTAAAAATGAGGAGATCCGTAGGAGAACCAAAGTCCCGAACCGATTAGTTGCGAAATTCAAGTGGGCAGGGCACATAGCTCAACGGATAGATGGCCGTTGGGACAATAAAATCCTCGAATAGCGACCACGTACCGTAAGACGTATTGTTGGTAGGCCCCCACAAGATGAATCGACGATCAAGATCGCCGGAATAGGTTGGATGAGGGCAGCGAAGGACCAATCGTCGTGGAGATATTTGGGGTAGGCTTTTGTCCAGCATTGGACGTCTTCAGGCTGATGACGATTTGATCTTAATTTAATGTTGATACTCTGTTGCAGCTTATTAACAAGTTCTTTAAACTTAAGCGATAATTATATAACATTACTAACAAAGTAATAAACAGCAGTAGTTATGTAAATGTAATTATAAATTGGCATATCTTATGGCTTAGTGACGTTGGTTGCTCTTGTTAACACACATTAGGAATCGTTGAGAGCAAAATTTAAAGAAATTAACATCTTGACTGTTACTTCTCAATATATTCCTGATAATCTAATGTTTGTACATACGCACATAAGTGAATTTGCTAGAAACTGTCATAACCATAATGATAGCACGAGGAACACACAAACTTATAATGCCTATTACTCTGCTAAGTCGAGTACTAAGTCTTTTGCGGGGCGATGTATATGCTTCTACAACAAAATCCCAGATAATGTTCAAAACAATAGTATAACAAAATTCAAAAGAATTGTTTAAAAAAGTTTGTGTGGTAAAGGTTGGGAATGGAGCGACCGCCCTCAGGCTATTAAATAATAAGTTTAATTGTACAATATTACTTTGTAACAATATTTTTTATGAAAAAAAAGAAGCCCGCTGAGTTTCTTGCATCCGTTCTTCTCAGGTCTCAGGCATATTTTTTCGAAATGGGCGGTAGTTTTTGACTTTCAATAAGTAATATCACATCCTATTAAATTTAAATTAAATTCGTGTCGTCACTTTATCTGCTTAAGTGGACATTCAAAATAAAATTTTTGTCCAGCTTGTATGGCAGAAAAGCCTCCTTTGGTTGGATATAGACGCGTTTTGTATTAATATCAACAGTACTTGGAAAATTTTAACATAAGTAGCGCACTTTATACAGGCTGTTAAATAAGGACCTCCTAAAATTGGCTGGTGGCAATCACATGATGTTGAATATAAATGTTTAGTTTTTTCGCAGTATAACTGAAAGAAAAAAAACGGCTCTCCATTTATTAATATTTAAACCGATCGGAATAATTCTTATGTAATTAGGTAATACTTGAGATGCAGTGGTGACAATTCCATGGTTCCCTCGGGATTTGTGAAAAACAGAAATTCACGTCGATGAACTATAACTATTCTAATCATAGGTTTGTTTTGCCATAGTAATCTTCCTCGAAATAAGATTCACATAATATGTTGGAAACTGTAGCGAAAACGGGAACCGGAACTGGAATAGGACATGAGATAACCTTCAATACCATACTTACTTATTATTTAAATAAAAAAAACCCTTTATCTACGCGGACGAAGTCGCGGGCATCAGCTAGTTTATTGATAAAAATATTCTGAATGCTTCACTTTGATAGGTATAATTATTCATGTAATGTAATATTTTAGTTCTGCCGTATTTAAATAAAATAAGTTTCGTTCATTTTTGTTTATAATTGTATTATATTGTATCTTAGTATTAGTTCTTATATTGTTAAAATTCAAAAATTATGCATGTTTTACTTGCATGTGGTCGTTGCCTGTAAGTGCAATAACACTTAGACTTATTTAGAATTATATTTAATGTAATTAGTTAGTGATTATTGTGTTGGCGATGCTAATAAATAATTAAATAAATAAATAGCACCCTGTATAGTCGCAGGCATAGAAAAACAAGCTCATTATTGACGTCCAACCAAGACTATTCAATTATCGTTTATCAAACAATGAAATACAATCAACAACGCGATATTATGTACGATCACGTCATAGACAATACATAGATCACGAGATTTAATATGTTTTTTATTGGATAGAAGGCCGATTTTATCAACGATACGTCACTCGAACGGTTGGTTCAGTTGAGAGTCGAAAGAGCGTCCGCACGGAACGCGAGAGGTGGCGGCTTCGAAGCCCGTTTTGTTTTATGTTTTACTTGTTTAATTATTAGGTTAAACTGTGAAATCACCAATATTTCAACTTTGTTAGTTAGATGGTAAACAAAGTATTGTTTAAATTTATCGACACACCCATGATTATCGTCATCTATACTAATATATAAAGCTGCAGTGTTTGTTTGTTTGTTTGTTTGTTTGAACGCGCTAATCTCTGGTACTACTGGTCCGATTTGAATGATTCTTTTAGTGTTGGGTAGTCCATTTATCGAGGAAGGCTATAGCCTATGTTTATATCTCAAAATTAGGGATCCGTAATAAAATTGCTATTTTGTAACACAAGGTGTAAAATCGAAAACCTATTTTTGCGTGCGCTGCAAAAACTATTGACAATAGAACAAAATGATATACAGGCTATAATATAGGCAATATTTTATCACTTATAAAACTATCGCATGAATTATACTTTATATGGCAAAACAACGTTTGCCGGGTCAGCTAGTCAATTATAATTAGGTCACAGCACTATTGCATTCCTTCAGGAATGAAGAATGCAGAGTTCACTCTGCATTCAACTCGTGCGTTATCTGGAAGTCTGCGTGGGTGCCTCGAGGTAGGTATGACCGTCGGTTGTCAATCGCTCGTGCTGTTTTTATACCAGTCATAGGTACATATCTTACTTTCTTGTGTTAAGTGGCTCACGTAATGGACATCCGCAACACCAGGGGTGTTGCGGATGTCCATTACGTGAAATGCGTTGGAGACATTTAAGTTAGTTAGTTCAAGGTTTCTAAGTCGTCGGTTCGGGAAGACTGCAGCGGGTATTAATTCCACAGCCGTCAACATGATGCGGGTGGAATTTCGCATCGTGACGTTATCTCCGGTGGTGGAATTCGTCTGCTGGAACCCGAACAACTCCTCTGAGCACTCTCCGTGAAGATACCGTAGAAGATGTAGAGCGAACATCTCTACGACAATGCCGATCGACGCACGCACCAGAAACATTATTAAAAACAGCTATTTTCGATATAAATTACCATTTAGAATTAAATTCCTTTTACCAAAGTACTTCGGATCCGAATAGTGCGGACGGATTTCGTTTCGGAACCATACACACAGCCTATAAAAGTGAAGTTCTAGTTACGATCTTATGAATCTTAAACAGCGAAGAAGTAAATGTCTAGTGAATTTGGGAATAAGGTAAACGAAAGACAAAATATCTAATCGCGAATTTCGTATCGATCTTCGGATCCGAAACACTTTCGTAATAGGAAAATGTACGATCCGTCAACCGAAACTTCGTGTTTCGATTATGATAATAGGACTCCAGGAGGTCTATTACCAAAATCGAAAGCCGAAGTTTCGGTCCGAAACGAAAGTAAGACGAACTTTGACTTAAATCCTATTACCAAAGTACTTCGGATCCGAATAGTGCGGACGGATTTCGTTCCGGAACCACAGACATAAAAAGTGACATTGTACTTAAGTTATGATAATAATAATGTCAAACAACGAAAAAGTAAATGGCAAGTGAATTTGGGAATAAGGTAAACGAAAGACAAAATGTCTAATCGCGAATTTCGCATCGATCTTCGGATCCGAAACACGTTCGTTTCCGAAAAAAATTGTGTTTCGATTATGGTAATAGGACTCCAGATCCGAAGTACGCGTAAACAAATTCCTAATATGTAGAGCAGTGTAATTATGTTGCTAATAAAGTTTATTATTATTTATTATTCCTCTCCCCAATGGCAGCGTACAAGGCCACAGAGATGGCGCTAGCGGTTCGCACGAAGCCTTCAAATCCGCTAATAACTGAAGGTGAATCGAAGGACGGACATTGCTTTCAGTGGTTGCTTGAGTACCATCGGCGCGGCCGCATGTAATTCAATTGCGCAATCACCGCATAAACTTAAAATTAATTAATAAATTAACCTCTATGTGTATCAAGAGTCATAGTGTTAGTTGGAGATCAGCTAGAGAGAGAACGAGCTCTTCACACCAGGTACGTTGCCTTCCTTCCACCATATTCAAATTCAAATATTTTTATTCAAAATAGGATGTGACATCACTTATTGAAAGTCAAAAACTACCACCCATTCCAAAATGAATGCCTCAGACCTGAGAAGAACGGGCGCAACAAACTCAGCGGGCTTTTGTTTTCATCGAAAAAAAAAATGTTTACAAAGTAATGTCACTCCATTCCCATTCTGTGGTATCATTAAGAAAGTCACTTATGTTATAGTAACCTTTACCACACAAACGTTTTTTAACAATCCTTTTGAATAACGTAATTCTTTTATTTTGAACATAATATCCTGTATTTGAGTATTTATATTACCTACTTATAAACTTGAACCAGCCAATACAGTCTACAATTCCGTGCCTCCAATTATAATCAAAATTGAATGAAATGAAAATGAATTTATTTTACAAGAAAAACTTAGAACACAATCATATAATATAAGTAAATGAAAACAAATATTACCTTAATATTAAATACAAAAGCATATTTATAAATCATCTGTGGGGCACTGGTCAACAAATTAATTTTGCTTCGATATATCGCGCTCGACTTAGGCCACTTTACCCGAACTAGCGTTTCGTAGCCGGGTGTGACAGCTCAGTGTCAATACCCACAAAGCACACCGCTCCGAAAGACTTTTTCACATAAAAAAATCAAACAGGAAACCCAGAAAAGTTGAAAGATTATCTAATAGTTTTAAAACTTTAACATACCTGATGGATTGTTATAATACCACTCTGTTCCTTCATATTTAAAACTACACTACCTTGTATCACAGGTTGAATAAATAATAAATTATTAAACTAAAACACTTCTCAGTTATTCCTCATCGCTGTCAAATGTCACACTCCTTCCGACGCGTTCCAGTAACGTAACCAACGCGTAATCTACAATTGTATAAACGAACAAATTATAATAAATTAATATGAACCACACTTCGATCAAAACGCGCGCGTCACTTGTCAGCATTTGAATAGTCGCGAGACGTCCGCGCGCGCCAGTTGTCGCGGTACGAATGCGGTGAAAACATTCCAATTTCGAATTCGGAATCGGCATGCGCGCGCGCCGCTGATAAGGAAAGTTGTTAAGCGGGCCGCAAACGATGCCTTGTTTTCGCGGCAACGATATGCATCTATAATGTAATCTGTATCAGGAAATAATATTACGTGTAATGTTTATATATTTGTTTTGTGACGGGTTTGTGAATTATAATAATTATCGTATGCCCTTTCCTGTATTATTCCAAACAAGTAAACATTTTTTTTATTTATTTATCATATTACATATACCGATATAAAACTAGGTCAACTTAGCATCTAAAAGAACACAAAGGTTAACAACTAACGCTAATAACACTTAATAATACATCACAACTCAATGAACAACAGTGAAAATATTTTAAAAGACATAAAAACGAATAAATATGACTTGGCAGGTTCAAATTCTCTTAGCTGCTATAATTTTTGTAATAGATAATCCTTTAGTCTGTAAAGTATTTAAATTTTTCCGCTTTAACAAGCTTTTTTATAGAATAGGTTATAGAAGGCACACTTAACTCGAGCGTTCGGGACCTGGTGTTTAAGTCATCACCGCCTAGTTCCCCTGGAACACCAAAGAAATCACAGGAGTGTTGCCGTCCTCTTAGGCTGGCGTTTTTTTTTTGAAAGTACCCATGTCACATTGGCTAGAATATAAGGCGATAAGAATGACTTATCGGGTATATTGGGACGTTGACAGACAGCGTGTACGGATAAGGTGAGTTACCGTCGAAAAGTTTATTGGGACAGAAAAGTCAACGATAGTTACGATTTTTATTTCAAGTAATAGATAGACTGAATATTGGGAACGGCCATTATACGTCTAGACTCTAGATACACTATGACAGCTGTGAAAACGTCGAAATAAATCGACTTTAGAACTAACCTCTATTTTTAACAATTCAAGCACACTAACAGAAAGTGTCATACAAATCGGGAGTGTAAGACGTAGCTTGTCACTCCCACTACACTAATATTCTTGGCCTGTTTTTATCGGTTGTCTAATAACAGCAAGAAACTCTACCTAGACGTATAAATTATCTAAGGGCTAGACAATGAATCATCATATTTTTTTCTTTAAAAATATTCAATAATTTTTTGGTCTACCTTCATTAAGCTTACTGTATGATAATATTGTAATTATAATTGTACAATATAACTACGTATACATGATTGTGTATAAATTACTCTTGTTAATTTCTTCTTATCTTATATATTAAATTTTCGTGTTACAATGTTCGTTCCCGTACTCCTCCGAAACGGCTTGACCGATTCTCATGAAATTTTGTGAGCATATTAAGTAGGTCTGAGAATCGGCCAACATCTATTTTTCATACTCCTATGTAATAAAAGTTGTTCACCCTTAAATTTTTTTTTTAATTTTTGGACGAAATTTTTTGTTTTTATTTTTTTATAATGTGGCATTAAAAAATACATACAATTTGAAAATTATCACCCATCTACGATCAACAGTTACTTTTGTATCGCGATTTTAATATCGGCAGTACAACGTTTGCTGGGTCAGCTAGTAATATATAATATTGACACACTTTTTACACAAATTATCTTGCCCCAAGTTAAGCATATATAGCCTGTGTTATGGGTTACAAGACAATGATATATTTAATACAATATACTTACTTAAACATACATAAATTCATATAAACACACATAAATACATTTAAACATCCATTACTCGGAAACAAACATCCATATTCATTATATAAATGCTTGCACCTACCGGAATCCGAACCCGGGACCGTTCTTGTATCGTATGTGTGTTGTATTTTCTTTAGTATCGGCCATTTGTTACCATCAATGACAAACTAATGAAAGTTTGTTCTCGCAGTCGGTCTTTAATACGCGTCCAAATTTTCTGATAAATCAGACGTCTAAAAGTGAATGGGAAAATTAGGTTAAAATATTCCGTTGCTTAGTATAGGGTTACCATTTAGTTATTTAAAAAGTCCTGACAGTGAGCCTTTTTTTAAGGGAAAAAGGAACGACACGAGCAGGATGTTCAGGATTCTTGAAAAACCCACAAATTCTGAGCTGCACTACATTTCCGCTCGTCACTTTAGACATAATATTAAGTCTCATTTGCCCAGTAATTTCACTAGCTACGGCGCCATTCAGACCAAAACACAATAACTTATTTATTTATTCATTTATTTATTGGAAAACAAACAGCTTAACACATACACACACTTAACACATAATTTATATTACACAAGCCAATAAAGTCTTCACTTAAATATAAACAAAGTAGGAATGAATATAACACAAAATATAACGATTTTATATACAACTAGCTGACCCGGCAAACGTTGTTTTGCCATATAAAGTATAATTCACGCGATAGTTTTATAAGTAATAAAATATTGCCTATATTATAGCCTGTACATCATTTTGCTCTATTGTCAATAGTTTTTGCAGAGCACGCAAAAATAGGTTTTCGATTTTACACCTTGTGTTACAAAATAGCAATTTTATTACGGATCCCTAATTTTGAAAAAAAAAAACATATAGCCTTCCTCGATAAATGGACTACCCAACACTGAAAGAATCATTCAAATCGGACCAGTAGTACCAGAGATTAGCGCGTTCAAACAAACAAACAAACAAACAAACACTGCAGCTTTATAATATTAGTATAGATAAGGCGAAAAAAGTATACAAAAATACAAATGAAACAAAATTTATCAAATTTGTCGGTTGGACATATTTTAAGAATGTTTAAGATATTCTTTAATTTTTTTAGTAAAAGTACGATAGCTGCTATGAAAAATGTCTAAGTGACTATAATTATTATCATAAGTGTTGCATGCTCTTATAATAAAACAATTGCTAGTATAATTAGTTCTACGAACAGGGATAAAGAATGTATCTATAGAACGTGTATAATGTTTAGGAGAGTTAAGTTTAATGTTACTTAAAATACGATTGGAATCAATTAAGTCATGTAATATTTTGAAAAGGAAAACTTGATCTCTGTATTCTCCACGCTGTTGTAAAGATAGGTAATTAAATTGAGGAGTATTACAATTTTGAAACTTATAATATAATGCTTACACATTACTGATTCACGGCAGAAAAAGCCGCCGTGCAAATTAGCTTCCCACTGGTGCAAATGCTCTAAGTCGCCTCTTCACGCAGGGGACTGGGACTTCTCTATTCCTTCTATGACGCGGAGGTAAACCCTGACATTTCGATAAAAGCACGGAATTTTTTTTTGATCTCGTTTAGATTTTTTGTCTCGTAAAGATTATAGACTCATTTGATATAAGTTAATATTTAGTTTTATTACTATATTCCATCTAATTACAAATCCGGACAAAATTTTATTTTTTTTAAAGTGATAACCCTCACTTCTAGTATTAATACACAAATAAAATTTGAAAAACAAAACTTTATGAACGATGCGGGATTCTAACCCACGACCTCCACGTGCTCTAACCAACTGAGCTAACCGTTCGAGTACCGCCACGTTATAAAATTTTGTTTTTCAAATTTTATTTGTGTATTAATCCTAGAAGTGAGGGTTATCACTTTAAAAAAAATAACATTTTGTCCTGATTTGTAATGAGATGGAATATAGTAATAAAACTTAATATTAACTTATATCAAATAAGTCTATAATCTTTTCGAGACAAAAAATCTATGACTTATCGGGTACATTGACAGCTTCAGATTATTGACAGTAGAAGGTAGTAATTTATCTCTATCTGTAGATAGTATATTGGGAACAGCCGTAAGTCATCTAAGTACTAGCCCGTAAATAGGCTTCGAAACTATTACGCTGATCAGTTTGAGACCCAAAAGTTCAGTCAAATTC